>NW_026918704.1:10000-15017 GCF_032062105.1 Saccostrea cuccullata | reverse complement strand
TTGCGAGCGATAACAATTCTTTTAAATGAAGATCTTGTTTCGAATTACTCAGATTATGCGCATCGCCGACTGTGTAACTTTGTACGAAATTGTCGCAGGTTGTATGGAGAAATGTTTTGTGTGTATAATGTACACAGTCTCTTGGATTTACAAACAGAAGCTGATGCATTTGGATCATTGGAGAACTGTGCTGCATGGCCCTTTGAAAATTATATTCAGCAGTTGAAGAGAAAAGTTCGAGGTGGGAATAATCCAGCAGCTCAATTAGTAAAAGGAATATTTGAGTCCATGGAAACTGATGTCATCCCAGATCAGAAGAAGGTGACAAACATTATGTATAAAAGATCAAACAATGTATACAGAACAGAATAGAATTTGAAGCAGATAAGCTATGCATAATAACAAGATTTCTGAAAATAATCTCACCATAACAATAAATTCGTGTTTATTCCACTGCAACACAACTTTCAAGTATAGGTTGCCACCAATAAAACAAGAGCTATCCCGATGGTGCAGTTTAATACATGGTATGCATATTAAAAATTTGAACTTAAGATTAATTTTTTTTGATAATATCCTTATGCGAAAAATAATTATCTCACCCAAACTTGCTTTTTACAACATTATTATTATTTTCCTGCAACAATTATAATCTTCTCTGTTAAATGTGTACACATTATTATTATAGTGTCCTACAATTATAATGATTCACTTTACAACAATAATCTTGCCAGTCAATATGTAGACGCATTATTATAATTTTTCGCCTATTGATTAAAATCTTGTCAGTCGATGTTTTTCACATTATAATTATGTTGTCCTACAATTATAATGATCCCAACATTACAATAATAATCTTGCCAGTCAATGTGGACACATTATTATAATTTTTCGCCTCATGATTATAATATCTTGTTAGTCGATGTTTAAAAACATTATTTTTATGTCACCACAAAATTATAATAATTATTCCTACTTTATAATTATAATCTTGTTTGTCCATACATACACATTATTTTTATATAACAATGATAATCTTATTGTTCCATGTATACACATTATTTTTATTTTCAACATGCAATTTTAATCTTTTCACTTTATATGTGTGTAAAAATATTTTTTTTTTATTTCGCTTCAAATTTGTTTACTTTTATATTTCCACTGAAACAATTGAACAGAATTTTTTTTTTCCGCTCAATAATCTTGTTCATCACAGCCATCATACAATAATTATAATCTGTGGTACTCCAACAAGCATAATAATCGCGACCGGAAAAAGATACAACATTATTATTATTTAGACGCTTGACAAAATCAAACGTTTGTATGATTCTGATGCGCAGTACAATTATAAACTTGACTTTTACAATTTCTGTAAAGATTATTACAAGTTTAACTTTTTAAAAAGCTTGAAAGCTTACTATTTGCAATTTCTTCTATGATAATGTTTAAATTGAGACAACTGAAAAAGAATGCTTTAGGAAATTTTTTAAAATCAGTAGCAGACTTGGGCACTAAAATCAAAACATCGTCTTAAATATTTTTTCTGCATAGGAACAGAAGCGTTTGTGCATGCAGATTCTTCATTTTTTGTCTCAAAATCAAAAGAACGGAAAGTATGTATACACATTAATTTAAGTTCCAATTCACATAACATAATTCAAAGAATTTATAATCCTACAATCTCATTACATGTATCAGATCTATAAGATTTTAGGGGGAGGGGGATATATGGATATTAAATGCCAAATTCTAACAAAACGGAGCCCAGTAAGCTTCACTATCATCCTTGTTAAGTTTATCATGCCGCCGGTTTAATCACTCTTGGCTTGGTGTTTAGTCCCTGCGTTACTTAAACAGCCAAACTGAACCTTCGTTTGAGAATACAAATAAAGGATTGTTGAAATGCCTAGTATTTTTTCTAGTACAATTTAGAATTTAAAAAAAATTCATTGTTCATTCAAACAGGTAAAATGTAAGCTTTGAAGGTATAGCCGAAGCTTTTTTTTTAATTAATTAACTATCGTCATTTGACTTACTAGTAACTACCTGAATTTTGGCTTAATTTTTTTCATAAAAAGTAGAATTGAAGTGCTTATAGAGATATCGCGCAAAAACAAGTGTTTAAACAGACAGAAATTCTGAATTTAATACCTTGACCTTTGACCTCAAAATCAAGAGGGTCTTCTAATGGCCATATAAGTATAAACAGTTGTGTAAAATTTCACTGCAAAAGCTCAAAGACTTCACGCAATATTGCGGGGAAGAGAAAGTGTTACAGAAAGACAGAACTATAGATGGACTGATAGACAGACTGAAATTGATATTCTCTAGTTTAAACGGGGGCAACAAACGAGCAAGCTTCGCCAGTTGTGTTTTCTTTCCAAAGTATCTGTTGTATGACTTAACAAGTCTGTCCGGTATTTAGCATCGGGGTCGTAATTATTTGTAGTGAAAACGAAAGTAAAAGCAGTAAAAACTGAATAGCTAAAAATATGTAATGAAGCAATGTTTGTGCTGTAGATTTAAATACACATGTAAAATACTTTCAATATATTTTATAAAAGAGCTTCAATTTACGCGTCAAATACTAAATTCATCAAACAGTATCAAATATATGCTTCGCTGCGTAGAACACATGGGGTGTGCTTGATTGTAAAGTCAGATTTCAATTCCGAGAGTTCCAACAATTCTACTAATCAAGTAAAACTAGAATCAGAATTAGTTCACAATATGGCTGCAGCTCAACAAATAAAGAATTTCTTCCTATTTTATTAAATGATTTATTGTAAGATGCAATGAAGGACGAAAGTGTGAGTAAATGCTGTAAAGAACAAAATTTCATGCTGTGTGCAGCTATTAGGTGAACTTAAAATTAACATAATTTGAATAATATTATGAGAACAATATTAAATTTTAATTTGCAAATAGGTCTATAGGGCTGTATTAGGGTCCAAATACAAGGAAAAACTTCATACATGTTATAATAGGCACTCTTGACAAATCGTACACAGTAGCCACCATCTTTAATTCCTTTCACACCACCTCTAAACATGGAATTGATAGAACTGCGCCGGAATTGAATTCCGGCGAACCTGATTGTAATTCTGCCAATTCTGAAAATTCCAGCTACCAATCAAGCACGCCCATGATCAGGTGCGAACCAGTTAAATTACTGCGAACCAGTAAACTGTTTGAAACCTTCTATACAAAAATAAGCATCGGGAAATTCCTTTTTGAGTTAAATTAACAGATTACTTTGGTGTTTAATAGGGATTTGTTGGTTTATAATCTATATTGATATTACTGAAATAAAATTAGCAGGATTGATTTACTGCAGAACCACTCCCAGAATTCCAGCGCATTGGAAGTTCTTCGTACCATAACTAGTCAGCCCGCGGGCTGATTTCATTATTTGGACGCTTGACAGAATCAAACATCCTGTGGATGCAGATCACCACGTGCAATCAAACCACGTGCAGCATAGCATTGTTGACAGCTAGGACTACTCGTTGCAGGTGTATCGCATATGGAAAGAGGTAAGGCGCTTGTGGGAACAAGGGATTTTTTATTTAACTTGGGGGGGGGGGGGATTAAGGAATGGTTGGTAGTTGATAGTGTCATCAACTGATAATATATGGCTTCATCCCTCTCCGAAAAAAAAACAGTTTGGAATCACTCTCTCCAAATACAGGTAGAATGCAGTAGGATTTGAACAAATTAAAATGTACAAAAACTTGAAAAACTACAATTTTTGACGAACTTTGGCTTTTACTACCTGCTTAAGTGGTAAGGGGTTGCGTTTATTATATTAGTTCTGCTTATCTGCCTGTTTTAAAAGTTAGTTTTCTACAAAGGAATCTCC
The DNA here is from genome assembly GCF_032062105.1 of Saccostrea cuccullata. NCBI lineage: Eukaryota > Metazoa > Mollusca > Bivalvia > Ostreida > Ostreidae > Saccostrea > Saccostrea cuccullata. The sequence continues at coordinate 11,152 of NW_026918704.1, read as the reverse complement.
CTATTATGTTAGAAATTAAAGGTCAAAATTCAAGGTCACCAGTTAAAAAATTATGTCTGTTAAAGAAGTTTTTAGCTTTTGCAAGACAATTCATATTACAAAGTCCTATGATCTATCGAAGATCCCAATTTTATATTTAGGTCAAAGTTCAAGGAAGGAAATAAATATGTTCTGTGTTTCTTAATTTTTTTATTCTAAGGTGATATACACTGTATTAAGAAGCTTTTGCAATATTGAACTTTATACCATAACTTCTTATGGTCCCAACTGTCCTTCTTAAAGTGTTTCCTTAAATTCAATCCCAGATCCATACAAACTCTTCTTTTTCCTTAAACAAGGGGGGGATCAAATTCTCTTAAAAGAGCTTTTTGATCAAGTACTATGATTCAGACAAGCTTATGGGAGAAGATGATTAAGGATATTACATTAATGTCTTGTTCATTGCTCATTAACTTTTTTTACATACATGTGTAGTGTAAATCTTTAAACAATATTTAACTTTACTTTAAGAATATAAAGGCTCATCTTTTGGAGAAGCCGGATCCGGAGAACGATAAATTCTCGGTATGCTGCTTCAGAATAGACCCTGAAGTTTTTTCGCAAGCAATCGTAGAGGGAAAAATCACAATAGTTTCAACATTCTAAGAGAGAGCAGGCTCGTAAATTAAAGGAAGGTAAATGCCTGAACTAATCAAAGCATCAGTTACACCGGTGTAGAAATGAAGAATTACACCTTAATACGTAGTCTTTTGTTTCAAACCAGCTTAACCGCTGACTCTGGGGCCATGAATTTCACTATCTTGGTAGAGGACGCAATGCCGCTGTTAGAGTGGGGATCTATTAATTATATAGTGATTTGAAAATCTGTTTCTCTGCTTCTGGATGTTATTTAAAATAACTATATACATCTTTATGATAAGTGAAAGTGTCCCTTTTAAAATTGTGAATTTTATGGCCCAGGGTCAGGGGTCTGTCTTAGGGTAGGGCTCTATTGATTATATAGTGAAAATGCATTATGAATAACAATAATTTGAATAAAACACAATTTTTATATCCTCTGTTTTCGAAAAAAAAATGTGATGGTATATCAAATAGTTTTTCAATATTTTTTTTAATAAGTAATATCCCATACTTCTTCATTCTAATCTTCTT
>NW_026918704.1:0-5000 GCF_032062105.1 Saccostrea cuccullata | reverse complement strand
ACTGGTGTTCACGTAATATGCAAAAATGGTAGCTGCAGATCTGAAGCATTATGGTTACATATATATTTCCCTTTGACAAAAAACGCTACAAACCTGCATGCAAGAAGGTGCAATTTACGACACACTATTTTGGCACACTGGGGGAGATTTCCTCCACTTCTCAGCCTCGGTCAATCAGCTACTTTTATCCTAATTCTAGGCACATTTTTCAACTGGTCCGTATATTTCATCTATCTTCCAATCCTTTATAGTCGTCCCTACAAGTGAAAAGGATAGACTTGCTAGGTAAAAATTATATGTAATGCTGCTAAAAATTCACTTCAAGCGAGCATATTGCTTGTAGAGACAAAAATAAATGGTTGGGAGGTAGATACTAGTATAGTATGTATATTAGCCACAGAATGTTCCAGAAATGGGAAGTGAATGGTAGTTGATTCTCCAATGCTAATAAGTGGAGAAATTTTCTTTAAAAAATTGCACAAAATATATTGCGCCATAAATTGCAACTATCTTGCATTGCTTGATGAAGGAAGGATATAGAAATAATGCAGTACTCAACTCAACGTCCATTCAACAATATACAAAATAAGAGCACAGCAAACGCGGACCTCCGAAACATTAGAGGTGGGATCAGGTGCCATGGAGGAGTAAGCATCCCCTGCCGACCGGTCACACCCGCCGTGTGCTCGTTGTCATAATCAGGAAATAACGGGAAAAAATCCGTCAATTCAGTGTATAAATAATGGACTAACAATTGGTATAAAAAACGTCAATCAGCATTTCATTCAATGATAAATTGTATTTGCTGACAAGGTCATTGCATCGACCATAGGATTTACGAAATGATGATTTTAAACGAGACTGTTGATATTCTTGTTCTTTAACTTGCTTGTCAATAACTTACCTCATTTAAAAAAATGTTTATACATAGAACATGTCCTTGCGTATCGAATCAACTGAGAGATATAATCCTCGTATGCAGGTGATGAAGGTATATTGCTGCATAAGTAAGGGAAGTTGACGATTGAAAAGTTTATAAGTCATCACGTTTATCATATAGCTTGATCGTGAGATTACCATTTGTGTCCTTTTCAAGTAAAATATCCAAGTATGAAGCAGAAGTGTCGGGCTCTGTGGTATCTTTTATCTCAAGCTCACCAGGATGTATCGTGTCGACGTAGGAAGGGAAATTATCATTATTAATTGACAATATGTCGTCAATATATCTAAATGTCGAGTTGAAGGCCACAGCAAGTATTTTCTTCTTTTCTTGTTTCTAATATGTGCAACTTGGAAGAATTATGGTGGTGGTGTGTGAAAAACAATCTTGAAAATCATCCATTAGTTGTGGCTAGAAGATCCGCTATCTGACAGAAAGAAATCGCGCGCAGGTAACTTTTCTTTTTTTTATTTATACCCTAATTTTTTTGAAAGAAAATTCTTATATAAATTAACTATCTACTAGTATATCTTAAATTGAACATACAATAAATACAGGTGTTTCTGTTTTAATTCAAAGATAGCTCATATAATTTATAATAATGTGCAGTCCTTTGGTAATATATCATTACTTCTTGCATGGGCAAGAAGATTTCAAATTCTGCTCAGACTGTAGTTCAAAGATGCTTGCGACAGTTTGCAATGGAGGGGAACAAAAGTATGTGAAAATGAAAAGAATATTTTCAGTTCCTAAGTTTTTTAATAAAGTTTCCTTGTTTTATTTTTTCCATTTATTTTTAAAACACATACATTTTAATGATATATATAATAGCTAATTTAACCAGAAGTCTCTGTCGAGACTGTAGCTCTACTGGTTTGTACTTAGCATTTTAAAGGCATTCACACAGAATATTCTATTTTAGTAACAATGGAACACCGTTCATTGATATAAAAAACCGATGCACTATTCTATGTATCTTAGTGTAATGCATCTGTGTGCCAGTTTATATTGAAATGAGACCAAAACTGTAGGAGGAGTAGCGTTTTAAAGGAATTTCACAGCAAATTCTATTTTTAGTAACCATGGCAACACCGTACATTGAAATCAAAAACCGATGCACTATTCTATGTATCTTAGTGTAGTCTACTTGTGTGCCAAGTTATATTGAAATCAGACCAAAACTGTAGGAGTAGCATTTTGAAAGAATTTCACACAAAATTCTATTTTAGTAACAATGGCAACACCATTCAACGAAATTAAAAACCGATGCACTATTCTATGTATCTTAGTGTAGTCTACTTGTGTGCCAAGTTATATTGAAATCAGACAAGAACTGTAGAAGGAGTAGCATTTTAAAGGAATTTCACATAAAATTATATTTTTAGTAACCATGGCAACACCGTTCATTGAAATTAAAAACCTATGCACAATTCTATGTATCTTAGTGTAGTCTACTTGTGTGCCAAGTTATACTGAAATCAGACCAACACCTTCGAAGGAGAAGCAGTTCAAAGGAATTTCATAGAAAATTTAATTTTAGTAACCATGACACACCGTTCATCGAAGCTAAAAATCGATGCACTATTCTATGTATCTTAGTGTAGTCTACTTGTGTGCCAAGTTATATTGAAATCAGACCAAAACTGTAGGAGGAGTAGCGTTTTGAAAAATTGTTTACAGACAGACGGACAGACAGCAGACAGACGGACGGACGCCGGACGCATTACTATCGCATAAGCTCTTCTGGTCTCTCACCAATAGAGATAAAAATGGAGAGGCTAATTTAAAACAAATAAGAAATGACTTCTCTCTGTATTTTTTTTTTATTTTTATTTTTTTTTTAATATAAACTTAATTAAGGGAAATGGAAGAGGATAACCTGATGTTAGCCAACCCACTTAATGACTTCCAAAAGAAAAATCATTCATAATGTATTCATTTAAAAGATAATAAACTTTCCAAAATATTTTTTTATTTTTTTTTCTTTCTACTTTCCTATAATTTTAATCCTTTATCTTATTCATGTTTTACAGGGGAATTCAACAAAGGTAAAATCAACAAAGGAGAAGGGGAAGAGTGTAGCATGTAGATTTAGTGGTTTCCTTTCCCGAAGTAAAAGATAATTACTGATTCATAAGCGCCAGCATCGACCAAGTTCTACTGCTACACATCTGTCCAACTCCTCTACCTGTTCCGTTCCTGTCTCGCCCGGACCATCCTCCTCTGGACGTTATGTTCCGGAAGACTCGGCCCGTCCACTTCCTCTGGACGTTACGTTCCGGACGACTCTGGCCCGTCCACCTCCTTTGGACGTTACGTTTCGGAAAACTCTGGACGTTACGTCTCGAATAACTCTGGTACGTCCACCTCCTTTGGACGTTACGATTCGGAAAACTCTGGACGTTACGTCTCGAATATCTCTGGTACGTCCACCTCCTCCGCCAATATTGCGCCAACCGGAGCTAGACCAACATTTACATGTAGGACATGCGGAGAAGTTACCGACAATAGACGGGAACTTTACCTCCATCAGAGACTCCGCCATCAACAAGGGGAAGGATCTTCAGATCTTCAGTTTCCATGGGAAGAGAATGGACACCCTGCACCTTGGGCGGATGATGAAGATTTAAGAGAACATATAAAGCCAATAAAAATTCCATTTTGGGAAAAGGCGAACCAGGTTCAGCCCATTTATCGGTAAACGTTCCAATTCAAAATGTTACAACTGAAAACTTGATCGAAATTATTCAAAATTCTTCTCATTCCGAGGATCAGGCCTTTAGATTAAATCCATCTTTCGTCTTTATTCTAAGAAACATTGAAACTGGAGATTATAGGTATTTAATACCTGAAAGAAATGAATCAGTTTTTAATCACCCGATCCTTATAAACAACATGTCTGAAATCCAGAAAAAATTACGCCTAAGACTAAATTCATTGAATATTTTGAATATTTATTAAGACAAAGACCAAACAGTAAATTGCAGGTAGCAAAGAGTGCAAAAAGTGTTAAATCTAATTACCCGGTACTATCTTTTGAAAAGTTATCAGAAGATTAATAATCTTTATTTTTCTATATACGTTGTAATTAAATTGATATTTTATCTATATATCTATTAAATATTTATGTCTTGTTGTGAAAATGAAATATTTGTTCTTCTCTATTGTAAACTTATGTTAATTGAAAATTTACCGATCCATCTCAAACAGCTTGGCGTTGAACCTCATCAACATTGAGTCGTCTATCAAAATTGTGAAATTCATGGCCCCAGGGTCATGGGTTCTAGTGCTAGGGCAGGCCAAATAAGTGTATAGTGCAAATGCATTATTTCTCTGAAAATCTTCTTCTCTGCTACTGGGTATTAACTAAACCTACGAAGTACATAGTTATGATGAGCAAGAGTGCCTCCATCAAAATCGTGAATTTTATGGTCCTAAGGTCAGAAGTATTAACCGAGGGCTTCTGAGGAAGTTTTGCCTCAAAATTCGTTGTATGTTATTGGAAATAAATGTATATATATATTTTAAACAAGAGGACCAGGGCCTATAGGTCACCTGAGTATCATGTGACAACGTTCCAGCAATTGTATTTGGTTCATGTTTTAATCAAAAGCCATCAAATTCACAAATTTTGAAAGAGGCACCATTGCTTATCAAAGGGCAGATTTCAAAGCATTAATTTATTTTACTCAAAGTACCCCCTGGTACCCCTGACCCAGCGGCCCTGAAATTATCTATTTTGAATGAGGCCCCTTTCTTCATTATAAGGCCAGCATTTTTTTATGTTTAGGTATAGTTATGAAATGAGAACAAAAAAGTCCCAAAAGATAAGGAAATTTTAAAAAATTTGATAAATCAATTATTAACATTTGTAAATTCTTTTTTATGCTATTCTAATAGGCTCCTTACCACTGGACACATAATGCTTACAAATAGGAAAGTAGAACAATTAATTGCTTATTTCATCATCAATTCATTATATGCAAGTTTGGGCCAGTTATATAAATTTTGTGATGTTGGTCAAAATATATTTTAAATAATCAATTCTTTAAAAGTCATT
>NW_026918703.1:0-14890 GCF_032062105.1 Saccostrea cuccullata | reverse complement strand
CTCAAAATAAAGGAAGAGAAAAGTAGCATGCAGTTGGGACTTCAGACTTTACAAAAGCAACAAATAGAATATTGAACATTGATTAATTAAGTCTCTTTTGTGGCAAGATTGCAATAGGACTACAACTGTAGGAATAACTTTTCATAAAACTTGACAGAATTTTCAATTTTACTTACTATGGCAACATCAATCATCAAAATCAAAAACTGATAATTATGTATCTCAGTGTAGTCTATATATTATAATCAGATTAAAACTGTTTATTTGGGGATTTTTAAAAAAAAAATTCACAGAAAGAAGAAGGTATGGTTTCCATACAGATTTTGCCCTGTGATTTTCTAAAAAAAAAAATGAAACTGGTGTAAAAGTTGAAAATCATTGAAATTCAATGCAGAAAAATCATACAAGTCGTTTTTCTCACATGTGTTTTTAAATGCTAATTATGAGTCATAAACATGTGCATTTTCCCGTATTTTCTTCAAAAGTTGCAGAAGACACCAATTTTCAATGGAATTTTCTTTCAGATAACATTGTCCACAGGCATCGCCCACAAAGATCTTGAGATATGTGATTTGTTATTGAATTTTTCACAAAATATCAAAAAATTAACGTTGGCGATGGCTGTGGACACTGTTTTCTAAAGGACAATCACCCTTGAAATGTGCCATTTTAAGGCTTTTTCTGTTGAAAATAGAGAAATGCTTCACATTAATGACGTCATATTTGCAGAATGGTAATCCTTCATATTCTTTCCTGATTTATCAGAGTCATTTATTTATCTAATATTTAAGCCAGTTTCAAGACTTTTTGGTGTCATTACATTTTTAGGGCGCAATAAAGCTAAAACCATACCTTCTTCTTTCTATTTTTAGTAACCATGACAACATTGTTCAGCGAAATCAAAAACCGATATGTACCTTAAGGCAGGTCCACACTTTTACGGATCCGGTTTTAATTTTACACACCGATATAAAATTTTGATTATCCTTGTCTATTGAAATAAAATCTTTTTGGATGACTGAAAATAATTTAGCAAGTATATATTTGTTTATTATAGTGTCATTGTGCACACAAAGCATTTAATGTACATTATTTATAGGAATAACCACTTTGCACTCTGTCCATAGGATCTATATGTAATTTAGTACATACACAAACAGAGAATTCTTAATTGCCGTTACGGACCTAAAGCTTTTAATTTTTGTTAAACAAACTAACTTGAGATCTATTTATCTTTAATTTTTAGCCTATATCATCTTTTTAAATTTACTTTTTTATAAGTTTTGCGAATAACGATTGAAAAAATAGATATTCCAAAAATGGGGGTATAGGTGTACAAAAGGCTGTTTTGTAAAAAAAATTTCTGGTCAACCATAATAAAGTATGGTTTTCTGCTAACCTAAGATATAATTCTAAATAATTGTGAAGAAAAAATAGCATAGAAACATAACAGATTTTGAGAAATATTTAAAATAAAGATATTTTGAGCTTTTTCTCTGAAAGATTTTGACACAATCAACATCAATTTTTTAGTGTTTTCAAATAGAAATTTCAAATATTTTCTTGACAAATTAATATTTATGATTTTCCTAAGTTTTAACAATAATTGGATGTGATTTGGTACATAGCTAAATAAAATATGATGTTACACTTCTATACCGGTATGTTGAATTTTGGCTGTTGAATTTTTAGAGGTATATACTCCGAGACATGTTGCATGAAAATTAACCTGCAAAGATATGTTTTTTATGGATATTTTAGTTCGATTATGACTTATTCAAGATTTTTTAAATCAAAAAATAAACAGTTTGACAGAAAATTCTGAAAGTACGGACCTACCTTAATGTAGGTTACTTGTGTGACAAGTTATATTGAAATTAGACCAAAACTGTAGGAGGAGTAAGGTTTGGAAAGTTTACCTTAGAAATTTCTATTTTTAGTAACCACGGCAACACCGTTCATCGAAATCAAAAAGCGATAAATAGAATTATGTATCTTAGTGTAGTCTACTTGTGTGCCAAGTTATATTAAATCAAACCAAAACTGTAGAATGAGTAGCATTTTATGCATTTCACAGAAAATTCTATTTTAGTAACCACAGCAACACCGTTTATCGAAATCAAAAACCGATCAATATCATTATGTATCTTAGTGTAGTCTACTTGTGTGCCAAGTTTTACTGAAATCAGACCAAAACTGTTGGAAGAGTAGCATTTTAAAAGTATTTCAAAGTAATTTCTATTTTTAGTAACCACGCCAACACCCTTCATCGAAATCAAGCATTATGTATCTTAGTGTAGTCTACTTGTGTGCCAAGTTTTATTGAAATCAAACCAATACTGTAGGAGGAGTAGCATTTTGAATGATTTTCACAGAACTTTCTATATTTAGTAACCACGGCAACACCGTTCATCGAAATCAAAAACCGATAAATAGAATTATGTATCTTAGTGTAGTCTACTTGTGTGCCAAGTTATACTGAAATCAGATTAAAACTGTAGGAGGAGTAGCAATTTTAATGATTTTCACAGAAAATTTTATTTTTAGTAACCACGGCAACACCGTTCATCAAAATCTAAAACCGTTATACAGAATTATGTATTTTAGTGTGGTCTATTCGTGTGCCAGGTTATATTGAAATCAGACCAAAACTGTAGGCGGAGTAGCATTTTGAAAATTGTTTACGGACGGTCAGACAGACTGACGGACGACTGACGCATTACTATCGCATAAAATAACCAGAAGTCTCTGTCGAGACTGAAGCTCTACTGGTTTGTACTTATAACAAATGAAGACAAAAGTAATAGTTGGGATTTAAAAAATTTACAACAGCAATAAATAGAATAGTGATGCTTGATTGAGCTCTTTTTGTGGCAAGATACTGCAATAAGACTACAGCTGTAGGAGTAGCTATTGATAAACTTTTAGAGTATTTTCAATTTTAGTAACCATGGCAACATCATTCCTCGAAATCTAAAATCGATGTACAGAATTGTGTATCTTAGTGTAGTCTACTCATGTGCCAGGTTATATTGAAATCAGACCAAAACTGTAGGAGGTGTAGCATTTTGAAAGCATTTCTGAGAAATTTCTATTTTTTTGAAACAAAGGCAACACCGTTCATCGAAATAAAAAAACAATGCAATATACTATGTAACTTAGTGAAGTCTACTTGTGTGCCAAGTGATATTGAAATGGACCAAATCTGTAGGAGGTGTAGCATATTGAAAGTATTTCACAGAAATTTCTATTTTTAGTAACCGAAGCAACACAGTTCACTGAAATCTAAAATGGATATATACAGAAATATGTATCTTAGTGTAGTCTACTTATGTCCCAAGTTATATTGAAATACATGTAAAACTAAAACTGTAGGAGGAGTAGCATTTTAGAGTATTTCACAGAAATTTCTATTTTTAGTAACCATGACAACACTGTTCAGCGAAAAAGTCGATACATAGAATTATGTATCTTAGTTAGTCTACTTGTGTGCCAAGTTATATTGAAATCAGACCAAAACTGTAGGAGGAGTAGCATTTTGAAAGTATTTCACAGAAATTTCTATTTTTAGTAACCACGGCAACACGGTTCATCGAAATCAAAAAGGGAAAAAACAGAATAATGTATCTTAGTGTAGTCTACTTGTGTGCCAAGTTATACTGAAATCTGCATAACCTCTATTACTTCTGAATCAGTATACTGCCGTTTGAATGTATGAACTTGACAGCTGAACTGTAACATGACCCTAAGTCACCGGTTTGAATCCAGCTGCGGGACTGGAGATCTTAACTTCGGATTAAACTATTAACTGTGTGTCATAGGAGGTGCTGGCATGAAAAAAAACCCCACTGTTCAGTGTCCGAGAGTGCCGTCAGAAAATCTTAATTTGCAACCCTTCTTCGGCAACTTGTGGTGTCTCAATATGAGTGATGAATCCTGGGAGGCAACGTGAAACAAACTTTTATTAGGTTTCCTTATTAAGAGGTAGTCTACTGAAAATCAGGCAATGGGTGGCACATCGCATGTCATGGATTTTTATTAATTTTTGCATATAGACTTATTAAAGCAAGTGTTTACACATGACAACATCAAACAATTTTTTAGTGCTCCTCTAGTCCTATTTTTGGTAAGTGCTCAATTTTAAGTGCAAAAAGGTCAACATGGGGGTAAAAAAAATTACTACGTTTTTATTTTGTTTTATATGTACCAGATACGCAAAACCTGGATGTGTCTATCAATATTATTTATACCATAGACTCTTATCTTTAGTTTTAGTAATGAATAAGACTCCAATTTATATTTCTTTAGAAAAAAATATGTGGTCCAAAATTGAGTTTAGCAAGTAGTTTTTTGAATTCATTATCCAATTTTCATTACGTTATAAAACCCAATACATTTCAATGACAGATTTTTTTTCTCATGTTATTATGAATACAAAGAACAAACTTTTGAGTCACTCAATAAAATCAGTGGGCACCCGTATATTGAGAGAAATAAAAGGAGTCAAATTTACCTATGTTTTACAATTTTTCACAATTAAACCGATCCCGACCGGAATTATATAAAGAAGGAAATACTATAATTGTAATGTTAAATTTGGCTCATTTGTTGTAATATGGCCAAAAAATTACCTGATTTATTTTTTTACATGTCTTATGGGTGGCAGTTGTCTCTAGTTTTATAACTTTACACTTTTGCATTATTTTCAATCGGGATCGGTTTTATTTCAATCGGGATCGGTTTTTAATATATTCGATCAATGCATACTATTAGTGCAAGATATATTACTGTATTCAGCGGCGACTCGCACAAATTGTTCCGACGAAAATAGTTCCATCATTAATAAGTAGATACAACATAATTGTTCATGATAAGAATAATGTTGTGTATATATACGTAAAAGAATCCAAAATTAATGTTAATTTTTCCTCCAAAGATCACGTTCCCCCCAAATGCAAATAAAAAAATTTAATATTCCTACGCTCGCTCCCTCCTCAGCTTTTTTTAACATGTTTGATAACAGAGAATATATAGGTCATTCTTCGGTTGATATTTTTTCACTGATGAATTGATTATACTAATATCAACAACTGTAGTAAAATCATGTTAATTGTTCGTTAATTATCATATAGTTTCATCTAAGAGAAAAAAATAATCATTCTGTGTGTGTAGTATATTAAATGACGGAATTTTCAATCCCTGAGCAGATTCCTGCACATGTGTAGACAAACTACACATCGGGAGAGTACCTGTAAAATGTGTAACAAAACCCGAACTGGCCGGGGATTTCTAAACTGACTGTCGTTTAATTTTTATGAATCAAAATTTGTATTCATGTGATCTAATTATGAAAAAAAGTTCTGTTTGCCATCGTTACTTCTCTGTTCGCGGGAGTCCGTTTGACAACTCCATCGCACGTGTGTATAGACCAAAGCTAACTGGACTTGCGGACATAGGTATGTGTACTGTTTGTTAGCATGGTTAGGAGACTGGGTGACCGTAATGCTACGGACTCATGAAATTTACACAAGTTCTATAACTGGACAGTGCAGTTTTATTTTTATAAATGTCATTAAACACTGTTAAACATATTAAATCTAAAAGTCGAATATCTTTGGATATGGGGTAACCCATATCTATTCTTGTTACCGTAAAACTAGAAATATTTTGCATTTAATGTATCAGAAAAAATATGCTGGTCTTTTATTTCTGTTCAGTTAGTCAACTGTTTTAAAATTATTTTATCCATGGATTCAAATGTTTATACAATGTATTTAAAGTATTAATGTCTTTTACGAACATGAAGATTACAATCATGTATAACATCTGTTCATTTTTTGATACTCGGTATTAAAAAATCAAAGTATTTGTACATGCATTATGCAACAACTGAGAGTAAACAGCTTATCTTTATTAAATATCTTATAAATTTCCAACTAAAGTTTTTTTTTTAATTCTCTGTGAATTAAAGTGTTCAATTCTATCATTGGCGAAAATATACTTGCACTACCTAAATGCAGAAAATATTTAAATGTGCACAGTCTCGGCTTTATCCAAATTTTTTAAACCTGTCATCTATAAAAGCCGTTTCCCCTATATTTTCATCTTATAAAATTTAATTTTATATTAATAAGAAAATAAGTTATTTCATATATAGTATTATTATTTAAGAGCCTAGATATCGCAAGCAAAAAGCCGGGACGGGGGGGGGGGGGGGGGGGGGGGCAAGGCGGCATATTTAAAAAAACTTTCATTAATTGTAAAACATTTTAGAATTGGCCAACATGGTCACACTTTTTAACTTCATATTGAATGTGAGTATGTGGTTGTTTCAATCAAAAAATTGAACCAAAAACAAAAAACAAACAAACAAACAAAAACAATACAAAACAAAAAATAGCCCCACGAAATCTTTCCACTTAGTGCCAAATTGAAGTGGGGAGTTCAACTGTAATTTTCCTCAATAAATATTTTTTTATTCTTTTTTTTCACTTAAAATAAAAATATTTTTAATCGTACCGCGGATCGTTTACTTTGGTTTGACTGCATAGATACATTGTAAATATAATCGAGTAGTTTTGTGTGTGTGTGTGTGTGTGTGTGTGTGAGGGTGTGTGTGTGTGTGTGTACAAATATCATGAAATAAACATCTCAACTCCGTTGACTTGAATTAAATGTTGCGTAAATCTAAAATATTCATCTTTCCTTGATAATCAGAAGAAAATAAAATCTCTTCACATCCCAATTTTATAAGAAATATTCAATATAAACAATTAATTATTTGTACGCATAGCCAAGTAAATCAGTTTAAAAAATTAGTTCTCGGACATGTACAAAATTACTTTTAGCTGAGACGTCGCCCGTGAAAAAAATACATTTTATATAAAAATATATATATGATTATTTAACATGTAGGATAATGCACTCTGAAAAGTAATTGAACAGAAAAAGAGAAATTATTTATTTTTAATAGTTTTATTTGCGCTTTTATGCAAAGAATTTACAAACTTCTTTGAAAACTTGTAACTATTTAATTGTGACGCAATATTAGGCAGGTATATGACGTCACTGATACATCAATGGAAACGTGGATTCAACCTGAATAATACTGCCAATCTTAATCTAAATATTACGTTTGGAGGCGAAAATGAATTCTATTTTGAAAATAAAGTAGTAATTTTTTGTTAAATAATTTTATTTTGTGTATATATTCTAAATATTTCACTAGGATTTCGATAGTAAGGTGTTTAGCAGATTTACCGATGCCACGGGAGATAACTCTTACATCGCAAAATTTCATAAAAACGTCTCTATATTTTGCCAGAAAACTACTATCAAAAGTGTTTTGCCCACCAATTTTATTTTTGAAACTGAAAGACGAAATATTTCTAGATTTAGTTCAGCATGAATTATTGTCCTGTTAAATAAGTATTGGAAATTACAGTTCGTTGTTTCTGACCTAAATTCAATGGTTTATATAGGGGAATTAAGAACACGAAACAAAAGGATATTTTACTAAATAAGCAATTTTAAAACAAATCTTCGATTACATTATTCCATTTGGACTACATTGATATTGTTTTCAATAAAATTTCAAATATTCGTCACATTCGATGTGCCGCCTATTAATACAACCCTGCCTGGTTTTCGGCGGACTGCCTCTTAAAATCAGGTGACCTATTGTGATCCGTTTTCGTTGATCGTCATGCGTTAAACATTTTCAAATTTTTGTCTACAACCGCTCGACCAATATCAATCAATATTGGCATAAGCATCTATGGGTGAAGGGAAACAAAAATTGTATATTTCATGTCCATGTTCCTCTGGAGAAGGTAGGGTGGGGCCAAACAACTAAAGTTAATGAATCTCCATGGCACCTATCCATCCCTGATGTTTCGGAGGTCCGTGTTTGCTCTGCTCCTATTTTGTATTGTTAATTGGACTTTTGAGCCTGAATACTTAGTTATCTCCATATGTTTCATGGTAGAAATGCACAATTCCTTTCATTTTTTTTTCTGCTCCTAGCTATAAAGCAAATCAAGCGTACACTTTTGATGATAAAAGGTGCTTTTACAAAAATTTTTAAAAAGTGTTCCGAGGGGTTTCTCGAGGGGGAGGGGAGGCTCTTTTATAATAAATAATAGTAAATAGTCTTCAACTAATTGCATAGTTATGATGATGGCACCTCTTCCAAAGAAGATGGGCGGATTTGGCGGGTGATCTGCAGGAATGATTTGTACGAAACATTTATGGTTTAAATGTCCATGATTTGGTTGGCTGACCATAGCTGGTCAGATTTTACAAACACAGCCACATGATATTTCTTTCATTTAGTTTGAAATACCTTGCTAGATTGTAATATTTATGTCCATTTTTCTTAGGAAATACAATAACAAAGTAATGCTTCACAAAAAAAAAAAAATTCCTATAAGTAAAAAGCATATGATAAGTGTACATGCACAGCAAAGATTAAGTAGAATGCAAGATTGGAATTTGATTTCGCTCTCGATGTAACTGAACCAAAATTAATCTAATTCAAAATTTTGATAAATCAGTACATAAAATGAGACCGACAAAAGAACTGATATTTTGCATTAAAAAAATTAACGCCCCATGCGAGGCTCGAACCAAAAACTTTTCATTTCTGGTGCACTGGACAGGTAGTCCACACTACTGAGCTATCACCGCTACGCATATTTAGCGTATTATAAAAGGACAGAGAAGCACCATACTTATACGATTGAATTTTTTGGGAAAAGTTAATTTTTTATGGTCTCTGCGTCTTCTCTCCATTTTCTACAAATGCATGTTCCTTTCTTTGAATTAAAATGCACACAAATACCATTTCAAAATTATGAGAGAAGACCCAGAGATAGAAATTTTTCAGAAAAACGTGTTTGAAAATGCACCATTTTGTACCAAATGTTTGATCTAGCCAATTTTGAAGTCATTTTCAAGCAAATCAACACTCGCTATCGGGAAATTATTTTCCTTTCCCAATTCAAAGGAACCCGATAAATGAAAAAAAAATGTTAAAATTTCATGAGACACGTCGATAAAATTTTCACTTTTTAAGTACGCCCAGATTCCTGCCGAATGCCAATCAAAAGCGCCCTCGTTCTTTGGAAATTTCAAGACCCAAGGTCTGATGTAAGGGTAGGGTTGTGTGAAAATGTATTATTTCTTTGAAATTTTCTCTGCTCTTGGCATACTGGAGGGAAACAGAGTAAAAGTTTCAATAAGCAAGGGTATTTTAACCACAGTTCCAGGACTGGGTTGCTCATCCAATGGTTAAAATTGACCAATGGTTAAGCTAACCATTGGTCAAATTTATTTTCCATTGGCAACTTAACCACCGGTCAAATTTATGTTGCTCAAAGGACAACTAGTTCATAGGCTAACCAGTGGATAGTACCGCGTATCCCATAATGCAATATATTTTGTCCTTTGTCAAGTATGGCTGCCAAAAAAGAAGTGAAAATTCCTTCACTGACAATCATCATTAGTCAAGTTGAAGAAAATATAGATGTGATTAAGTCCAAACAAACAAACCAGATCACAAATGCCAAGAAAGCAGGCGTGTGGAAACACATGACATATGCTGTTAATGCCCGGGGTGGTGTTACATGTAATAGAGAAATATCGTAAGGCCAGTTCAAAAGCCAAGGGTGATAATGTTACCCAGAAGATTCATCGGATTTTAATATGTGTCCCATCTACAGCTCTGACAACTCCAGGAAATGATGCTATGAAATAAAATCCCTGTTTGATGGTCATCGTCTCTGCTGGATCTGTGGGCCATTTGATATATTTTGTCACACAGTGCGGCTGACACATCCCTAACTCTCCTGGACACATTAGAAACATGGAAACCCATAGTATCCCCAATGGTTGTCATTTTGTCCCCAGATGCATTATATCTTAGAGCCATTAAAATTTGGTCATGTGCACTCATTCAACAAGACCTAAGAGTTCAATCTGATTAAAATCAGATCCTTTGATCCGCTCACATAGATCGCTACACAAGGATCTGAAGAAACCTCATTCAGGGTCATCTCCTCGTGACCTTTCTAATAAAAGTTTTCATGAAAATTTTGACCAATCAGAGAGATCGTACTTAAGCGACATTCGGGAAAACGGATATAGAAGTGAAAGTAGCGGCGGAGAAGATCTTATCGTTTCGTACAAAACAAAGAGCTAACCAGAAGTCTCTGTCGAGACTGTAGCTCTACTGGTTTGTACTTATGACAAAGGATGAGAAAAGAAGCCATTGCCATCAGGAATTTCACAGACATTTCTATTTTTAGTAACAATAGCAAAACTGTTCATCGAAATCAAAAACTGATGCGCTATTTTATGTATCTTAGTGTAGTCTTCTTGTGTGCCAAGTAATACTGAAATCAGACCATAACTGTAGAAGGAGTAGCGTTTTAAAGGAATTTCACAGAAAATTCTGTTTTTAGTAACCATGGCAACACCGTTCATCGAAATCAAAAACCGATGCAATATTTTATGTATCTCAGTGTAGTCTACTTGTGTGCCAAGGAATATTAATATCAGACTAAAACTGTAGGAGGAGTAACGTTTTAAAGGAATTTCACAGAAAATTCTATTTTTAGTAACCATGGCAACACCTTTCATCAAAATCAAAAACCGATGGACTATTTTATGTATTTTAGTGTAGTCTGCTTATGTGCCAAGTAATACTGAAATCAGACCAAAAATGTAGGAGGAGTAGCGTTTTCAAGGAATTTCACAGAAAATTCTATTTTTAGTAACTATGGCAACACCTTTCATCGAAATCAAAAACCGATGCACTATTTTATGTATCTTAGTGTAGTCTACTTGTGTGCCAAGTTATATTGAAATCAAATGAAAACTGTAGGAGGAGTAGCGTTTTCAAGGAATTTCACAGAAAATTCTATTTTTAGTAACCATGGCAACACCGTTCATCGAAATCAAAAACCGATGCACTATTTTATGTATCTTAGTGTAGTCTACTTGTGTGCCAAGTTATATTGAAATCAAATGAAAACTGTAGGAGGAGTAGCATTTTAAAGAAATTTCACAGAAAATTCTATTTTTAGTAACCATGGCAACACCGTTCATCGAAATCAAAAACCGATGCAATATTTTATGTATCTTAGTGTAGTCTAATTGTGTGCCAAGTTATATTGAAATCAGATGAAAACTGTAGGAGGAGTAGCATTTTAAAGGAATTTCACAGAAAATTATATTTTTAGTAACCACGGCAACACCGTTCATCGAAATCAAAAACCGATGCACTATTTTATGTATATGTAGTCTACTTGTGTGCCAAGTTATATTAAAATCAGACCAAAACTGTAGGAGGAGTAGCGTTTTGAAAAATTGTTTACAGACAGACGGACAGACAGACAGACGACGGACACCTTACTATCGCATAAGCTCTTCTGGTCCTGACCATTAGAGCTAAAAACCAAAACAAAAGCAAATACTTATCATATTACTGTACAAAAAGACTGTGGTCCTTCTCTTGACATGCTACAGAAACTAGGTCACGATTGTTCCATTCGTGTATCATCGGGCCTTACCCTCTGTAACTGAATTCCGAGATACTTTCCAATTCTCCAAAGTGAACATTTGATTGGATAATTCAAAGGTCACCAGGAGATGACCCTGAATGGGGTTTCTTCAGATCCTTGTGTAGCGATCATTGTGAGCGGATCAAAGGATCTGTGATTTTGATCAGATTGCCTAAGAGTGGGACGGCATCGATATAGCTCCAGCATATATCTAATTTCTTCCAACTGTTTCTATAGAAAATCTATTTCTAGAAGAAAATTCCCCCTCTTCAAAATTGTAATGGGAATGTCTGTATACCCTTTCTTTTCATTGTCGTCTGTCAAAGTTTGTATCTTTGATTAAAGATTAATCTTTAAGCCATAGCTAACCACTGGTGAACAGTTAGCACAGCTCCCTTCGGTGTGCTAAAGTTAACCCGTTGTTAGAGGAAATTTACCTTTGGACAAGTAACTAACCAGTGGACAAATTTTGAACAATGGAATTTAACCAATGTGCTAAAGTTAACCCGTTGTTAGAGGAAATTTACCTTTGGACAAGTAACTAACCAGTGGACAAATTTTGAACAATGGAATTTAACCAACGGTTAAAAGTTAACTGCTGGATAATTTAAGAGATTTAACCGTTGGTTAACGCTAACCAGTGTTTTGAGCAACCCAATCCTGAAGTCAAGTGTCCTGGCCAGGGATCTATTTAATTGAAATTTCTGATAGAAAAATATTGCACAACTTTGTTTCGAGGGATGAACAGGGGTTTGTCCAGAAGGTGATTTTCTGCATTTTTCTTTTGGATGTTGTTTAACAGGTGTGGTCTATCAATACCAAGCAGTAACAATGAGTAACAAAACAATGAAAATTAAGATTGCATCACATTATGTATTGTACCTCACATGTAAAATTTGTTTTTGTAATAAAACACAGTATTCCTGGCTACTGCATAAGAAGTGTTTGAAGTCAGTTCTTTCATAAAGAAGACAAAAAGTTTCAGTTACAATAGTGAATTTATTAAATTAACAAATGCAGAATTCAATATAGACACATATTAGACGTACTATGAGCTCCCAAAATTATATCAGGCTGGGCCTAGCTCCAATGACTCCTAATTGATTGATTATTGTTTGACGTCCCATTCGAGAATTTTTCACTCAAAAAGAGACGTCACCGTATGCCGGTGAAGGGTTTCAAATTTAGACCGATACTCGGCATTCGGAGCCTTTAAGCAGTGAGGGTTCTTTATCGTGCCAGCGCCCACCGTGACACGGGACCTACGTTTTTTAGGTCATATCGAAAAGACCCGTGACTTTCACTTCTAATGCCGAGCGCTTGGCAAAGGAGCAGTCACTACCTATATTTACGTCTTAGGTTTGACGCGGCGCCGCGAACGAGGATCAAGGCAAAGTTCGTCATTTAATCAGTCCTGTTTTTTTGTTAGCGCAACTCTTCATAAACCGCTGCACATAATTCGTCAAACTTTGCAGATATTTAGGACACCGTGAGTAGATCTGCATATTACCAGGAAACTAAGATTCCTTTATTTTTTCCGGGAATTTCTGCATTTTTACACTTAGATTTTTGGCCATATCTTGAACATACAGATGAACAGTTTGTCACTCTAACTTCTCATGATCCGCTGCACAGGTCACAATGCGTAGAAATGTGTATTACCAGGAAATTCCGATTGCTTTATTTTTTTTCGGAAATGTCCACACTTTTCAACTTTGATTTTTGGCCATTCCTTAAATTTAGAGATGAACAGTTTGTCAGCGCAACTCCTCTTAAACTGCTGGACAGAATTTCCTTTAAAGTAGCATATATTTAGTACACAGTGTGTACTTGTGTATATTACAAGGAAATTCCGATTCCATAATTTTTCTGCGAATTTCGGCACTTTTCAACTTAGATTTTTGGCCATACCTTAAATATAGAGATTAACAGATTGTCAGCGCAACTCCTATAAACCGCTGCACAGAAAATTGTCAAACTTTGCAGATATTTATTACACAGTGTGTAAATTTGCATATTTCCTATTCCAATATTTTTCTGGGAATTTCGGCACTTTTAAACTTAGATTTTTGGACATACCTTGTATATAGAAATGAACAGCATGTCAACTGCAACTTCTCAAGAACCGCTGCACAGAAATTTGTCAAACTTTGCAGATTTTTAGGACACAATGTGTAGGTGTGCATATTACCATGAAATTGGGATTTCTTTATTATTCACGGCAATTTCAGCCATTCCAGTTTTGGGGAAGTGTGGGGTATGTGAGCTTGCTCACTTTTTGTTCATTGTAAACCTCATCATCTTTTGACTTTGTGTTTAAGCTACAAAGTTCGAATAAGTTTGCACCAAGCCAAAATGTAATAGGGTTCATGGTTTAGATGATTTTATTAAATAAAGTAGAATAGTAGTAGTATAGAACAAGTAGACCCTTCAATGTGGTCAAAAGGTCTGGATGCTTAATAGTACATACTAGCTAATACTGTAATACATGTAGCTGTGTCAGTCCTATAAAGAATGCATAAAAATGAGTAGTGGATGTGCATAAAAATGCTTAGCTGATGTAAAAAAAAATCTTTAATAATGATAACTGCTTAATTTAATGAAAAATACCTATGCCTTTAATTGGAACGGATTATTTAAAGTATATGAAATAAAATAAAATTCCTAATTTATCGTAATTAACATTACAGTTATACAAGTTATTTACAACTTTACACTTATTTGTTCATTTTACTCAGTCCTACATATATAGAATTTTATAACTGAATTCAAGTGAAATGTCAGATAAAAAATCTATGTTACTCATTTACACTAGAACACAAACTCTTAACCCCCATCCCCGCAATCACGCATTTTAACGCATATACCGTTGCCCCGCAATCACGCATTTTAACGCATATACCTTTGCCCCGCAATCACGCACTTTGACGCATATTTGGTTTTTGACGTTTTCTGCTCTGATTACGCGTAAAGTTTTCATGGTATGATAATAAATGATTAAGATAATAATTTTTGTAATTCCATTCTAAAATATTTCGCAAATACGAATATTTTCCCTCAATTTAATATGTCCGAGTTGTTCGATTTATTTGACGAAAATTGGGATGCGAGACAAATATTAAGAATGTCTCTTTTGACACTAAATAAGCTCACCACCTGATCCACTGGTTTAGTGATGTGGAAGTCCCTTAATCTTGTGTGAGATGGAACCCTTGATCCAGAATTTATCAAATTCGACAAATGTTTTTATTATGTATATTGTTTGATAAAAGCTCGTACAGAAATCGACAGAAGGAACGTATAAAATTACAACGGAATATTGAAGT
>NW_026918702.1:0-14819 GCF_032062105.1 Saccostrea cuccullata | reverse complement strand
TTAGCACTGATACAGTGAAGTTAGGTCTTTAGACCCTTAAAACATCAGTGAAGGTTTGGTGTCTCTACGGTCTATGGTTTCAAAGGAGTAGCGATAACAAGGTTTTTCGCACAAGGGCAATAACTTTTCAAAGGGTCAATCTTAGGGTACAAGAAAAAAATCATTCAAAGAGTATTAAGAGTGCATGTTACAGATAGAAGATAGATAGTATATGTTTGAGGATATAAAAGCTATTGAAAGAAAATTATTCCTCATATTTGGAATGACCTTGACCTTTGACCTTGAAATTAATTTGAAGGTCAAAGGTCAATAAATCTTATGCAGTTGGTCCCATGTCTCTTTCACTTCTCGTTTTGAAAATTTTTAATTATTTCTAAAATGAAAACAGTTTCAGGGGCAATAACTCATTGAAGGGGTCACCGAAAACTTTTGCAATGAATAGATTCCAGAGTCCTCTCAATTAGTCGAAGACTTTAGTGAAGGTTTCATATTTGTACGGTTTATGGTTTCGAAGTAGTAGCGATAACAAGGTTTTCCGCACAAAGGGCGGTAACTTTTAATAGGGTCAATCTTACGGAATACGAATTGAATCTTTAAAATAGTTTCAAGAGTACTTATTTATGATGCTAAGACAGTTTGTATATGTTAAGAGACAAAAAAGATACAAAAAGAGCTAAATTTCTCAGTTTTGGAATGACCTTGACCTTTGATCTTTACATGAATTTTAAGCTCAAAGCTCAATGAATCTTATGCAGTTGGTCCCATGTCTCTATCACTTCTCGTTTTGAATATTTTTAATTATTTCTAAAATTCAAAAAGTTTCAGGGGCAATAACTCATTGAAGAGGTCACCGAATACTTTCGCAATGAATAGATTCCAGAGTCCTCTCAATTAGTCGAAGACTTTAGTGAAGGTTTCATATTTGTACGGTTTACGGTTTCGAAGGAGTAGCGATAACAAGCATTTCTAGCGAAAGGGGCAATAACTTCGAAAGGGGTCAAAGTTCAAACAAGGGCTGTCGTTTTTCAGAATAACTTTTGATATCCAGTTTCATGAACTATAAAGTTTTTCGATAAGTCTTGCGGTTTCAAAAGTCCGGGAAGAAAAATAATAATAATAAACATAAGCATTTCAAGAGGTCTTTCCACAGAAAGGTGGAAAGACCTAACAAGGCACTCTTCTTAAAGTTAAGAAAATGATAAGGCTTAATTCTATCTACAAAATAATGGTAATTTACAAGTCTATATTCAAGACAGCCCCCCCCCCCTTTTTGAAGCGCGCAGCCAGGTAGAATTCGCAGATATAACATATACAACTTACAAGTAACGTTTTAAAAGTTTCATTCATAAAAAAATTTAGTTCCCCTTATGTCATCTGATAATTTGCAATCATTCATTCTTCCTATGTTTTGTCTGTAGAATTTATAATTATTTCATTAAAAAAAAATTATCTTGAGAAAATAAAGATTGTCAGCTGCATTTATTAGCATCTCGCATTTTCTTGTATATCTTTTACTTGCATATGAATAATGTCATTAAATAAAATAAAAGAAATCAAACTCTATTTCCATCTTTTTTAATTCATTCATAAATCCTTGGATCCGCTCGCAGCTGCGCGGTGGCCTCATCGCTACTGTAAACAATTCATTCATCACGCCGAAAATGTTCATGATTCCGCTAAACTAAGAAAGTTTACACAGGATTTATAATCTCATATCAAACATCAGACCTGTCCAATGAAGGAATGCTCGAGTTAAAGAGGAAAATTCAGGAATTATTTTGCGTCCGCCATATTTTGACCTGAACCTAGGCGACAATTTGTAATTAAGGTCTTCCGTCTCCAACGGAAGACCTTATTGTTTTCGTTCGGTTTCTTTTTCCCTATTATTAAGGTCTTCCGTCTCCAACGGAAGACCTTATTGTTTTCGTTCGGTTTCTTTTTCTCTATTATTATTATTATTATTATTATTATTCTTTTTTTTTCTTACCGATTTTGTGCACGCGAGTTCTCGGAAACGGCTTGGTCGATTTTCACGAAACTTTCAGATCTGATAGATATTGGTCTGAACCTTATTGGAAATTTTTTATATGTACGTCGTCACTTCCGGTCGTGAGATATGGACGATTTACTGATTTTCAGAGGGTCAGCTTGTCCTGGCAATCACTGAAAAACGAATGAAGATATTGACTTGAGATTTTCAGTGAAGGTAGAGGAAGGATATCTGAATTGCTTTTTTGAGTCTGTATTTTTCTAACGCAAAAGGTGTTGAAGCTCTCTTGAGCTCATTATTATTATTGTTTTTCTTACCATCTAATTTTGTGCACGCGATTTCTCGAAAACAACTGGATGGATTTTCATGAAATTTGCAGGAACAATGTGTTTTTATCTGAAGTTATTTAATCCAAGAGATTTTTTTGGAAATTCCTTTTTGGTGCTAAGTTACGGACAATTTTCTGATTTTAAAATGACATTTTGTTCGCGAATAATCTCAAGAACGGTAAAAGATATCACTGTGAAACTTTCAGGGATTATAGATCGTGATAAGTACTATACAAGACACGATCTTTTGTACGTCGTCTCTACTTCCTGTCGTAACGGCATGCAAAGAAAAAAAGTCGAATTTTTCAACTTTTTTGTTTTTCAATATTTTCAAATCATATTTGTATGGTTGATAGATACATTTCTCATTAGGCTGAATATATGATTTGTTTGTAAATTAATGAATTCGAACTCTTGATATTAACATTCAAAAGTCTGAAGCGTGATCTTAATGGCGGCGGTCTCTGTCAATTCCGACATTTCGCAATAGGGGTTTACAGAGGCAGCCGAGCGTTTGCTTGAACGAAAGTTACATAAGGAGCAATGAAATGTGTAGGGATACTTGGATTGTCACGTCGTAGGTTCGTTGCAATTCGGTGTCAAACTACATTTATTATCCAAGGTCTACTTACAAGTCTTCTTTAATTGGTTTTGGTTGTTTCTCAAAGTAGAAATAGAAAAGAATTAATGTGCAAATGAAGTACAATATCTATATCTTTTGTTTTGCATCACGGTAACACATAGCTCAAATCATAGTTATAATTAATAGTTTTTCAAGAATGTAGTAAGTAAAAAACGTGACCACTGTTTTCTAATGCACACTTGTGTCATATTAAATCAATAGAAATAACTGTTACAATAAGAAAATATTTTATTTTTAAAGATAATAATTTTTCAAAGACCGTTTAATTGACCTATATAAACATTTAATTTTCTCAATGCAAGTTATTGAACATAATGGAATCTTCTTTCTTGACCCTCGTAGGGCGATCGAGGCATTTTTTTTTCGGTGAAACATACCACCTTTTTCATGAAAGTGTAAGTAATCGGAATAGTCAACTTTCGTGATTGAAAATTGAAAAATTAACCATTCATAGCTGTTTCACTGCTTTAGTGTTATTTGCCTATATACGATTGATTGATTGATTGTATACTGTTTAACGTCCCTCTCCAGAATATTTCACTGATATGGAGACGGCACCATTGCCGGTGAAGGGCTGCAAATTTGGGCCTATGCTAGGCCATTGAGCAGGGAGGGATCTTTATCCTGCCACACCTGCTGTGACACGGGGCCTCGGTCTATACCGTCTCATCCGAAGGACCATGAACATTCCAAGAGAAATTCGCTAAGATTTACTCGTTGCGTTTGGCGCGAAATTATGAATAGTGACCCTTCTTTCATAATTCCAAGACAGATTAACTGTTGCAGAATTATATTTACATACAAGTGAAGTAAGAGTAGTTGTTCAAATAGCGTAATCGATAAGCGTATTGGATTTTCACGCTAGTGACCCGTTTCAATTACCAGTGTGTCCAAAATACGTTTAATCCATTTTCAGCTCGATTTTATGGGTTATTTTTCGGAATCGGACGGAAGACCTACTCGTTGCTCGCAACGAGGTCGTTTCTAGTTATTATTCTTTTTTCTTCTTATTTCTTCTCCGGTACTTTTTTGTCCGCGAGTGTTCTCAGAAACTGTTCACCCAACTGAGCTAAAACCTTTTTAGGGTTAATAGGTGTGTAGTGTAGGTGTGCGGAACGAAGGTCATTTTGCGCGCATACGCCTGCACGTGCGTGCGCGTGAAATGAGTGAATTGACTGATATACTTAATATAGCTATAACTTTTACATTTTTTGATGAAATGATTTGAAACTCATTATATAAGGATAGATTAGTAGTGTAGATAACGTAATACTGTCAAATTCGCACGAACTCACGCGCATGCACGTGCGCTTTGCTCTGATTGGCTGAAACAAAAATCTCAATATCTTCTCTGTTTTTTGACGAAATGCTTTGAAATTTAAAACATAGGCATGCTTTAGGATATTCTACAATATGGTATATAAGAATTTTCATCAAATCACGCGCATGCACGTGCGCTGCAATCTGATTGGCTCAAACTTTAAATGGCTATAACACCCGTGATTTTCAACCAAACAGCATGGGATTTAGAACGTAGACAAACATAATGGATTCCTAGAAGAAGGTATAGTCATCATGAACATACTTGCACGTGCATGAACGTGCGCTTCGCTCTGATTGGCTGAAACAAAAATCTCAATATCTTTTTTGTTTTTTGACGAAATGCTTTGAAATTTAAAACAAAGGCATGCTTTAGGATATCCTACAATATGTTATATAATAATTTTCATTAAGTCACGCGCATGCACGTGCGCTGCAATCTGATTGGCTGAAACTTTAAATGGCTATAACTCCCTTGATTTTCAACCAAACAGGATGGGATTCAGAACATAGATAGATATTATAGACTCCTACAGCAGGGAATGGTCATCATGCACATGCATGCACGTGCGTGCACGTGAAATGAGTAAAATTCCAAATACGCTAGATTCAACATATTTTTGGATTAAATGCTGTAATATTTAGGATATTAAAATATATCAATAGTGTATACAAGATGATATGGTCATTACGCACATGCATTCAAATGCGCATGCGTGCAATGCTTAAATTGAATACTTCTGGTAAAACTTTGTTAAAGTCTTAAATGTATCGCGTTTGTCTTATTTAATCAAGCTTACAGGGATAAGGCACCAAAAGGGAGATGGGGAGCGTTTGGGGAACATCTGTAACGGTTCCCGTTACAATTAGCACTAGTTATTCTTATTTTTCTTCCTGGGAAAATTTTGTCCGCGAGTGATCTTGTAAACTACACATCAGACTAAGGTGAAATGTTTTTAGGGTCAGTAGACATGTAATGTAGATTTGCGGAACGAAGGTCATTTTGCGCGCACGTGCTTGCAAGAGCGCGCACGTGCAACTGATAAATGACCGATTACATTGATATAGATGTAACTTTTTAAATTTTTGATGAAATGCTTTAGAACTCATAATATAAGGATACATTAGAAGTATAGACAATACGACATGGTCAAAATAGCAAGATCTCACGCGCATGCACGTGCGCTGCACTCTGATTGGCTGAAACAAAAATCTCAATATCTTTTTTGTCTTTTGACAAAATGCTTTGAAATTTTGATTATAGCCATGCATTAGGATATCCTACAATATGATATATGGCAATTATCATGAAAACACGTGCATGCACGTGCGCTGCAATCTGATTGGCTTAAACTTTAAAAAGCTATAACTCATTTGGATTTCAACCAAAGACGATGGGATTTGAAATATAGATAGATATTATGAACTACTACAAGAAGGTATGGTCACCATGCACATGGATACACGTGCATGTACGTGCGCTGCAATCTGATTGGCTGAAACTTTAAGTACCAGTCCACATAAAAATCAGACAAAACTGTGAAAAAGTGATACATGAAGGTTTTCAGAATTTGATGATTTTCCACTCATAGATTTATTTTGAAGTATGAACAATGTATGTAAAATGAAAAATGGTTTGAGTCATGGTAACCATGGAAACCCGGCCAAAGAATTTTCCTTAGCAACCGGCGGATTTTTCAGTGTTGAAGGACAAAAAATCACCTATCTTTGAGGCTTAAAATAAGTCGCAAATACCATGAGAATTATTCTTACTTATGGGTGTAATAAAGATACACATTT
This sequence comes from Saccostrea cuccullata, assembly GCF_032062105.1. Taxonomy (NCBI): domain Eukaryota; kingdom Metazoa; phylum Mollusca; class Bivalvia; order Ostreida; family Ostreidae; genus Saccostrea; species Saccostrea cuccullata. The sequence goes on along the minus strand of NW_026918702.1, from coordinate 8,737 downwards.
ATTGTGTTCTAATAATGTAATAAAAAATATTTAGGTCCTAAGTCAGTTCTGTGGTAGACATTGGAAGGTACACATGTTTTACAAGTTTTGCTGATTCAGCATTTTTCGTGATTTTGGCAATATTCAAGGCCAAATTTTAAAAATGGCCAGATTAATACAATTGTTGCATGTATCTCACGTAAAAGCAGAGGTATTTCTCTTTTAGAATTTGAAGTCAAATCCATGGGCTCTTTTGAAAATCGAATCTGTTGCCTAGCAACAAAAATGGGCTTTTTGATGCATAAAATGAGAAAAAATGTAAAAAGTTTACGGAAAAATCAAATGAACGGTTATTTACGATAAATAAGATACAAATTTTAAAATACTATAATTAAATTTGGTCTCCCTAGCACATAATTGAATATTGCATAATTCTTTATCTCCATAGCAACGGCAGGTTCTCCATAGCAACAAGGCAAAGAAAGGTAGGTTTGGCGTGTATTCGTTTAATCTTATTTAGGCTTATTCAAATTAAGTCAGAAAAATGTGATTGAGCAAAACTGACAATGAACTGTTGGTCAATCTTAATTTTTTTCATCTTTAATCAACCCATGGCAACGATTCCAAGTGCATGGCAACCAATGTACCCTATGCCTCCTGTAAAGAGTTTGACTTATGGATCAGTGTTCGTCATAGAAATGAAAGTTAAATTCATGTGTTGATGATTGTATTTGTGGAGAGTGCTAAGAAAATATATGAAATATTAAATCAATTGTTGCCATGGCAACAACTACATGTGAGTGAATTTAAAATGGGGCGAGTTCAAAAAACACAGTACATTTTTAAATTCTTAAACAGAACTGTGACTGGGCGAATTTAAAACGGGGCAAAATTTCCTGTATGTGTGAACGGGCAAAAATCATATGATACCATATTAAGGATGTTTTCCATAGATAATGTTTTAATGTAACTTGTACGATATTGTGGATTAGATTCAAGACACTCACGGTGCATGGTTTCAATGGCTGCATTTTATTTCCGGAACTGTTTTCATTTCCGATATTTTAAAGTTTTCATCTCTGACATTTTTCAAGCAGTACTTTTATCCAATGAAAGTAGCTAGGATTTAAGACTTAACTCATGAAAAATATTACAGAATAAATCATAAATAAATTATTGAAATCCAAAATAATGAGTTTTGCAATTGACTTTGGGTTATGTTTTAAACCAAAGCCCTTGACATGGGGGGGGAGGGGGGGGGGGAGGTAGGTTCGATATTCAGTACCACTCTTTTTCCAAACAGCACCACTTTGAATTCCTAATTTTAAACCTATTCAGCAATGTGTGTGGAAAGTAGGGGGCTTAAACCTACGCAGCAATGTTCAATGTCTATACTAGGAAGAGACTAAGCCCTAGCCCCCCCCCCCCCCTAGTTTGGTAACTTTATAACCATAGACAGAGTAGGGGAATAAAAAAAATGTTAACTGTATAATCATTTAAGCCCCGTCCTAACACCAGAACCCCTGTCCAAAGGCCATGAAATTCACTACTGTAGAACAGGAATTCTTTCTCATCGTAACTATGTACCCAGGAGAAGAGGAGAAGATTTTCAAAGAAATAATGTATTTTCACTATATAATCTAGTTAGCCCAGCCCCAGCATACAGAACCCCTGACCCTGGGGCAAAGAATTTTACTATTTTGGTACAGTGTAGAAGATTCAATGCTTATTACAATCATTCCAACAGTTTCACTGCTTGATGTCTAGATCGAAGTAAAGAAGATTTTTAAAGACTGCATTAATTTTAGTGGTTTTGGTCCCACCCCTCAGGGAACCTGAAATTCACAATGTTGTGTTCCTCTTTTACCCAAAGATGGGTTATTACAAATTTGGTTGAAATTGGTTCAGTGGCTCCAAAGAAGAAGCTAAAAATGTTCAAATGTTTACGACCGCCGAATGACATACGACGACGAACGAACAGAGATAGCAATATGTCACCTGAAAGACTCAGGTGACCTGAAATTCCCAGAGGCACATCTCCCTTTAAAAGTGCAGTTTTAAGTTTGAACTCAGATATGCAAGGATGGAAATTAAAAGGCATACAGAAACCACTTCTGGTAAATACAGACCCTAAGTAAGCAATTTCGGGGGTGGGGGTGGGGTGGGGTGGAGGTTACAACCATATATTTTCAGTTTGGGCACTATCAACAACCGAAAATTCCTTGGCAAACAAACCAAAAAATAGAAGATCGTCAGATATTATTATTAATGAGGGGGCACATGTGTATTGTAGTGAAGTTTTCAATAGTATTCTATAGCTAAGTATCGGCATAATACCCCCCCCCCCCCGCTTCTTACACAGCCATAGAAAAAAAACAATCATCTCAAAAGACAGTAGAATGTTTTTAATACGAAGACATCACAATTACGCCTGTACATGTAGCACAGGGAAAGATATTAATATACTTAGTAAGTATTATTGCTACTTATATAAGTATGTATTGAATTATAAATATGTTTTTATTTTTTGAACATGAAATAAATTTATTTAAAATTTTATTTCCAGCTGTTTGGTAAGCAAAAAAATTGTCAGAAAGGGATCCTGCAGATATCCAAGAAATACAAAAAATGTTGGAAATGAAATAAAATTGTCGGAATTGAAATTTTAAGCATGTCGGAAATCCAATGCAAAATACTGGAAATTAAATGCAGTGAAAGAAAACAAGAATATGAAATGAGCAAGCATACAAAATTGTGTACACTTAATAAAACTCTTAACCCTGGTAATGTTTATCTAGCATATATTGTGTTCATTTGAGATAATTTCCATTTTTCAAAAGATAAGATATTTATAAGCTTGTATCTTTAACTTGTTGTTGGGAAGCTGACACTTATTCAGTTTACAAGAATCTGTAGCTCTGGAGCTTCAAACACAATTACCCAGAGAACAGGCCCAAGCAACACGTTTCAAAGTAGTGGGAGCAATCTCCAACATCGCTCACCTGAGCACATGGTCTAGGTAAAAACAAATCAGCTCAGCAATCAAAAGTTTACTTGGGGAAGGGAAGGGGATGGACTTGAATTTTATACTTCTTACCACCATATCGATATAAATTACTGGTATCAATGTAAAAACTTTGGGCCAGGAAAGATGAAACTTATGTAGAAGCATCCTCACGTAGTGTACATTCAGGTTTATTCAAGTCATGACCCCCGGTGGTAGGGTGGGGCCATAATGGACGACCAACGTCTTACATAAGAATATATAGGAAAAATTTAATAACAGCAAAGCCATGATTGGTCATGTTTATATGGAAGCATCCTCAAATAGTGTAGATTCAAGTTTGTTCAAATCATGACCCCCGGGGGTACAGCCAGAATGGATGATCAAAGGATATATAGGAAAAATATATAATTATATATTTTTTAAATATATAAAAATCTTGATTGGTCTTGTTCAAATGTTAGCATCCTCAAGTAATTTAGATAAAGATTTGTTAAAATCATGACCCCCAGGATTGGGTGGGACCACAAAAGTACATAACTTATTTGGAATAAAGCCACAGTTAGTCAAAAAATATGTAAGCACCCTAAGTTAGTGTAGATTCAAGTATGCATAATTTCAAGTTTGTTCAAATCACCCCCCCCCCCCCTCTTTTAGGATCGGGACCACTTAGGCATTTACTGAATTGATTTTTCCTAGCCACAGTGCTCAGGTGAGCGATGTGACCCATGATCCCTGTGTTACATGGATGAGTTCGATGTCAATTGTTTTGTTTTTGCTGCATAATATTTCCATTTTAAGATATGAACTAACCGGATACATGAAGATGACCCTCTGACCATCGTTTGCATAATTTTTGAAATATGTTTGCACTACATTAATGCAAATCTCACCAAACAACATACAAAAATAAAGTTTCTACTTGCGTGACTAGCCATGTTTTATTAAATTCATTTGTATTTGTTTGATCTAGCTTCGAACATCTTGCAATATTTCTTTCAAATGGTGTAAACTTCAATTTTACGTAAATAACTGTAACTGACTGCGATGCGACTTTTCTCATTGTCCCCCGCTTTCGCGAAAGCGAGAGGACATTAAATATCATTCGTCTGTCCGTCAGTCTGTCCGTCACAAAAACTTTAACCTTGCCCATAACTTTTGATTTAGTGGAGCTATGACTTTCATATTTCACATGTGTATTCCTTGTGACAAGACCTTTCTTTGGGTACCACCAAATTTAACCTTTTGACCTTGACGTTTGACCCTCTTTTACACAAAAATTCCAAAGTTTTACTTTGGCCGTAACTTTTGAATGGAAAGTACAAGGACTTTCAAATTTCACATACGTATTGTTTGTGGCAAGACCTTTCATTGGATACCAACAACCTTGACCTTTTGACCTTGACCTTGGAGATTTACGTTTTTATGAAAAAAACATTAACCTTGACCAAAACTTTTGAACAGTGAGGGCTAGGGCTTTCGTACTTCACATATGTAATCCTTTTGAGAAGATCTTTCATTGGATACCAACATTTTTTACCCTTTGACCTTGACTTTGGAGTTTTAACTACTTTTTAAAAAAAATTAACTTTGGTCACAACTTTTGAACGGTAGATACTAAGACTTTTATATTTCACATATGTATTCTTTGTGGCAAGTCCTTTCATTGAATATCAACAACTTTGACCTTTTGACCTTCACCTTAAATATTTACGTACTTATGAAAAAACTTTAACCTTGACCATAACTTTTGAACGGTAAGGGCTAGAGCTTTCATACTTTACATGTGTAATCCTTGTGAGGAAACCTTTCATCAACAACTTTGACCCTTTGATCTTAACGTTAACTTTGGCCATAACTTTTAACAGTCAGGATTAGGGTTTCATCCTTCGAAAAAATCAACTTCAATGATAATTTCTAAATAAATGACATATGATAGGATGTTCATATTAGACACAATATGTCATAAAAAATGACATCTCATCAACAAAGACACCGAAAGCGGGGGACCACAATTCTTTGAATTAATGCTTGTTTTGGTTTATTTTAATGTGCCCTCATGGAGCAGTGGTTAGAGCGTCTTCTCTAGAGTCACGAAGGAAGGAGCTGATCCTTCCTTCGCGGGTTCAAATCCCACTGTGGGACGCAGTAGGTGCTACCTTTGAGCTACCGCTAACGGTTCTTTTCGTTTGGAAAAAACACTCCAATCTATGACAAGTATCAATAGAATAATTAAAACCTGATCTTCATATTCAATTGGAAATATCATTTGAAATGTTTCCATATTGACGTTATTCATTTTATTTATCTATTTATTTTCATGAGGATTTAATTCATACATTGTAATACTTTCTGAGAAATCTGTGACGAGTGCCTAATCTTTCAACATTGTTTGCTATGTGCTAGAAGTAGTTGTTATGGATTAAATGAGTTTAAACATACTTTCGAAAAACAAACATTTCAACATCATTTTTTCTTCATGACGTGATTTAGATAAAGATTTACAGGTGACATGAATATACGTCAAACTTTCTTTGTGTCGTTGCCAGGGGAGTGGTGTTGTTGCTATGGAAATAAGTCATTGAACAATATTTAATAACTTGATACAACATTTTAAAGTCTTACCGAACTATCACCAAGCAATTATCAGCATATTACTTGAATATCCAATTCCATGACAAACAATACAATCCCAAAGTCAAATCTGTTTTACAGGAGACTTAGGAACTTTGGTTGTCATGAACACGGAATCCTTGCCATATGGGTTGATAAAGTACCAAAAAAAAAAAAGAAAATAACAATAATAAAACCAACAGTTCATTGTCAATTTTGCTCAATCACATTTTTCTGACTTAATTTGAATAAGCCTAAATAAGTTTAAACTAATACATGCCAAAACTACATTTCTTTGCCTTGTTGCTATGGAGAACCTGCCGTTGCTATGGAGATAAAAAAATTAAGATTGACCAACAGTTCATTGTCAGTTTTGCTCAATCACATTTTTCTGACTTAATTTGTATAAGCCTAAATAAGATTAAACGAATACACGCCAAAACTACCTTTCTTTGCCTTGTTGCTATGGAGAACCTGCCGTTGCTATGGAGATAAAGAATTATGCAATATTCAATGATGTGCTAGGGAGACCAAATTTAATTATAGTATTTTAAAATTTGTATCTTATTTATCATAAATAACCGTTCATTTGATTTTTCCGTAAACTTTTTACATTTTTTCTCATTTTATGCATCAAAAAGCCCATTTTTGTTGCTAGGCAACAGATTCGATTTTCAAAAGAGCCCATGGATTTGACTTCAAATTCTAAAAGAGAAATACCTCTGCTTTTATGTGAGATACATGCAACAATTGTATTAATCTGGCCATTTTTAAAATTTGACCTTGAATATTGCCAAAATCACGAAAAATGCTGAATCAGCAAAACTTGTAAAACATGTGTACCTTCCAATGTCTACCACAGAACTGACTTAGGACCTAAATATTTTTTATTACATTATTAGAACACAATAAATGTGTATCTTTATTACACCCAGAGGTAAGAATAATTCTCATGGTATTTGCAACTTATTTCAAGCCTCAAAGATAGGTGATTTTTTGTCCTTCAACACTGAAAAATCCGCCGGTTGCTAAGGAAATTTCTTTGGCCGGGTTTCCATGGTTACCATGACTCAAACCATTTTTCATTTTACATACATTGTTCATACTTCAAAGTAAATCTATGAGTGGAAAATCATCAAATTCTGAGAACCCTCATATATCACCCTTTGTCTGATTTTTATGTGGACTGGTACTTAAACAGCTATAACTCCCTTGGTTTCCAACCAAACAGGATGGGATTTGGAACATAGATAGATATAATGGACTACTACAAGAAAGGTATGGTCACCATGCACATGCGCACGTGCGTGTACGTGCGCTGCAATCTAATTGGCTGAAACTTTTAACAAGTATAACGCCCTTGGTTTTCAACTATATGGGGTGGGATTTAGAACATAGATAGATGTAATGATCTTCTACAAGAAGGTATGGTCACCGTGCTCATGTATGCACGTGCGTGCACGTGAAATGAACAAAATCAAAAATACACTTGAATGAGCGTATTTTTATTACTTTTGGATTAAATACTTTAATTTTTAGTTTATTAAAATATATGGATTGTGTAGACAAAATGAAATGGTCATTACGCACAGGCATTCGCATGCGCACGCATGCAATGCTAAAATTTGAACTTCGTACACTTCCAGGTAAATGTTAAAGTCTCAAAAACATAGAGTTTGTCTTATTTAATGAAGCTTACAGGTAATATGGCACAAAAAGAGAGTTGGGGAGCGTTCGGGGAACATCTGTAACGGTCCCCGTTACAATTAGCACTAGTTACTATCGTAATAATTATTGAACATTTTCATGCGTTTAGTTGAAATATTGAACATATTTTTACAGACTCAAAATTAAAATCCACAGCCATGTAAGACCATGAAAAACACATTAGCTCAAGTTTTCTTCCCAACCGACGTCACATTTTTTGTAAAAGTGTCTCTCACATCCTATGACTTACACTATATAAATGAAAAATGTCAGCTATGGTACTTTTCTGACCAATTATTATACCCCGTGCAAAATGTTACCGGGGGGGGGGGGGGGGGGGGGGGGGGTAGAGAGAGAATACAGGCAATTAGCATCTGGTGGAAGCGCTCCCCACACTTTTTTTTCCAAACATCTCTTTACGTTTAAAAAAAATCTTCATTGAAAGACCACCGATAGCTTCCTCCCTCTTTTTGTTACATTAAAGCCAATCAAGGGTCAAGTCGTCTTGTATGAATAAAACTTGGTACTGAAGGAAGTGGGACCTACATCCCCATCCTCCAGCTAAATAGGAGGTTCGTTTTTTTCTCTGGCTTGCCCCCCCCCCCCCTTCAAACACGATGGCACGTCACTATTATATTTAATACTATTGACATGTATGTATGTGAAGACATTCTTATTCTACTTTTTTTATTTTAATAAGAGGAGGTATTGACTTGTTAAATAATATTGCAAGGATAAATAATCTATAAAATACATGTTATATCTGTTAAAAAAATACATTTTGTTGAACAATCAATTCAGCTTTGAGGTTTTGTATTAAATTATCTGCTATTCTTTATTTGATAATTGGATATTGTTTGTTAATCAGTTGTTTGTCCTGTTCAGACCAAAAATACAGGGAATATACTGTTTTCCCCGCCGTATTTATACAAACACTAAACGACACGAGATGTTTTATTTTAGATCACTAGAGTTCAATCAGTGAGCATGCGCAAGTAGTATAAAGGGCCTAGATAGGCGGGTCAACTGAGTGCACTTTTGGGGCTGTGGGGGATATAGGCGGGTCAACTGAGTGCAGCCCCTGGGGGGGATAGGCGGGTCAAGGGAGTGCAGCCCCTGTGGGGGATAGCTGGGTCAATTCAGTACATATAATCCCCCCTAAATACGGGGGTGTGTTTACACTGTGTTTACATTATACACTATACGCTGCTGCTACTACCATTCATAACGCTGCTACTACGATTTTGGCAGCGACTTTTATACCTGTTGCATCATCTGTAAGGGCCCTGTACAAAAAATACGTTTAACCTACGTTTTTTTTATGCTGACTACACAGGTAAATACTTGGCAGCGATTCAAGTTTGTTTAGGGCCGTGTGCAAAAAAAAATGCTTACCTATGCATTGTGACGTCATCCACTGTATAAATACGGCTT
>NW_026918701.1:0-14604 GCF_032062105.1 Saccostrea cuccullata | reverse complement strand
AGGCTGTCCGAAGGCTTAAAGCGTCTTAAAAATATACATTTTAATTTGAGCTAGATTTTAATTTCAACATGTTATCCTTGTTTGAAAGTGCAGTCAATTTGAGATAACAGTTTAATCAGGTCTTATAATAAAGCATTTCTGTGATGTCAGATGACTGTGTTGATCACGTGACGGACATTTTTGTTATGCTTAAATGTTGCACAAAAATCGCATCGGCACAAGTGCATAACACAATTATTGTGCAAAGTTTGTTACACTGATCAATTCATCGTGATCCATGGTACTTAAAAAGTGCTGGGGGCAGGTTTAATGTTTCCTTATAATGAAAATATTTTACGATAAATTAAAATTACCAACGTAAGAAGGGGTATTGTCCACTCTTTATCACGATTTATACAAAAACGGATAAACTACATACGATCCCCCAGCAAAATTCAGTTTCAAGACATACTTCTCTTTTAGATTCACGCAAAATATCTTCAATTAATCCTTGTCTTTCACTTGTGCCAGTCCAATATAAACACGATTCATAAATTCTAACTCTGTCTACGGAAGTATAAGGGGAGTGTTTCAAACATAATTTTTTTTATATTGCTTGAATATATGCATATCGGACAAGCAAAAGGAATAGAGATATTTAAATATCAAATGTTAAACATTATTACAGCACACACAAGGTTAAAAAAACAAACCTTATTATTGAATTAAACACAAATCCCCATAATAAATCTACATGCTGTGTAATAATTATGACACTTTCTCCGTCATGTCAGCTCAAGTATGCAGTGACTTGACGTCATATTCTATTATGACGTCATATCTAGGTAGTTCAGAGAAGTTAGTACAGTTTGAACAGTTTAATATAAATACGGGCAGCCTTATCCTAGCTGCGCTGACAATAGTAATTGGTCTAGAGTCTCTGAAGTTCCTGATTAGTGCACTAGTATGGGTCAACATTTCTATTGTTCCATCGAGCTTGTGCCCAGCATCACCTAGACTCTCACATCTCACCGTTTAACACATCTTCAGCTAAATGATTCCTCATTTTACTTTCTGACGTTAAGTAGATATATGTTCCTGTGTGAGTTTGTGATGGATAGGAAATGGATTTGTAGAAATATCCCACAGATATGCATCTTTGAAGTGATCCCATTCAATAAATTTGTCCTTGTATTTTAAATGTCTTTTACAGAATCCAGCTTTACCACTCTTCGATTGAAATGTCCATGATGAAGAATAACTTCTGATTTTCCTTCCGAGAGAAAATGTTTTTGAACGAACATGTAATTGGATTTGAAGTATCGAAATTTGGTATCAATATTTTGTACAAGTCTCTATTGCTTTGGGCACCATCTGTACTGATATATTGAATTGTAAACCCATAGGCTGAAAGCATGTTTACAGATTTCCATACAAGTAAATAAAGTTCATGACCTGATGCAGTATGAGATGGAAAATGGGCAAAAGGGAAGCGAAAACCTGTGAAACCTAAAAATACCAATTGCAAAACATGAGTAGCTAGAGTTTTTTCTCTTTTGTCGTTTTTCATTTGGTCAAATACTATGGACTCTGGCGTACATTCAGTAAATCCAATTAATTCATATCATTATTTCGTTTACGAAATTGTAAATCTGGTTTATATGGACATTTCATCAATTATTAGGCCGCCTTCGTATCCTGCAGGTGGAATATTCTTTTAATTTGGCTTCGTTAGCCGTCCCATTCAAGCATATCGTTTTTAATCCCACCATCTGGTCTTACAGAGTTCTTGTACTTTCTTAATAAATTCTGAGAGGGTAATTTCAGAAAATTACTGTTTCTCATTTCACTATATCCCCTTGGACTTCTGCAATACAAAGTCAAACACAGCCTAACAATTTTTTTCTCCATCTTCTGCCATTTGGGTTTCGCTTTAAAGCCATTTTTTGGTTCATAAGAAATGTTTGCATTTTCAAGGAACATTCAGGAAAAATTGTTTTGAAAATTACACTCAAATCATCATGATCAGTTTTTTGCAATATAATCTCACCATTTTCTGTAACTTGTTCTTTGTGTGTAATGTTTTCATCAGTATTTTGGGCCTCACTTTCAGATTTATTCATTTTTGGCTTCATTTTTCAATTTTTTACAGTTTTCACAAGTTGAATATGATGAAGCAATTGATGTGTTAAATTGCAGAACTTTGAAACAGTTTCTGGACCTGAACTGAATAATTTCACTATTCTCATCACCAACACTACAAATATGTTCCTGAAAATGGGGTAATTCTTTTCTTTCAATTTTATTCACACCTCTGCAGTATTGAAAATGTCCAATGATTTTAAATAAAGATTTCACAGACTGAGAAGTTGGAAAAAAGTGACTTTGTAAACCTAAATTTTCAGGGTCAATTTTTTCCCCATCATATTAAGTGAATATTTTCCATCTGACTGTAAATCAATTTCAATCATGGATTTCCTTCCATTTATAATTTCTCCAGTAAAGTGTCCAATTTTTATTTCTTTCAAATTGTTTGTTATCACAAAAAATTCTGGTGGTAATAATGAGGGAATATTTATAAACTCTATTTCAGATTGAGTGGCAGGCTCCATGTTCCATGAAACACCGTAATATCTCATTGTTAATTTGGACCAGTCTTCTGTGGACCGAATTCTTTTAAATGTAACATTCTTAAATGTTTTTTTTAATTACATTACCAATTGCTCTACTGGTTAATCGGATTCATATTTGTTTTTGATGTCCTCTGTGTCAATATATTGACTTTGATTGCCTTCTACTAAATTTTCTAGTACCCAAGATGACAAAGAATGCTTGCTATTCATCCCGGATTGATGTAAAGTCTTATTTCTTAAATTTATACTTTTTTCGATTTTGTAAATATGCGCCAAATTAAATATTTCGTAATTCTCTTACCTTTTCATTGTTTCTATGTATATTCGGTGGCGTGATTTTTTCACTTCCGTTCATTAAGGTATGGGCAGTTCAAAAACCGATAAGTTGTCGGTGAAAAAGTTGCCATTTGACCCAATAAATAAACATATTATTGTGACATGCAGAATTTCAGTGAAGGAAATATTCAGGACACGGCGTGATTTCACCGTTCTAGTGGTAAGTACCGTTTTATAGGACTTTTTAAAAAAAATCCTAGGCAGTGCCTCTCGGATGACAGACGAAGTTGGCAACCTTCTTATTTTTATATATAGTGGGTTACGAATTTTTATAAACTGTTTGTTTTTCGTACTTTTTCGGTTTGATGGTATGGATTACATTACAAATATGTTACTTAAGGGTAGTTTAGTAAAAAAAAAATCGAAAAGGCCCGGGGGTCTATATTTGGGGGGGGGGGGGGGGGTCCTGTCCTCAAGCACCTGTGTCTGAAGCTATAGGCATTCGCACATAAATTTGTTCCCCCATCTTCTTTCGACATAGATAACAGAAATCTAAGTCAATGCTTTCTCATTTTATAAAAAGAATTCCTACAGGAATTATCATAAATTAATTTATACATTTTCAGTAGGATTTTCTGTAGAAAACGTTGGTACAATAGCCTCAAGTTATATTCCCAAGTATCTTCTTACACACTCGCGATCACTACAGCACCAGATTTCACCTGTTTCATCACGTGAATATTTTTTACTAACGTGCAATTCTTTGTCAAATAGAAAATCAATATAAAGCGGTAATGTCGTATGAATTCACCCCGTTCAACGCGCGATCGGAAGGCAACACTGATCAAAATATTGAAGAAGAAAGTATCGTATGGGATACATTAAAACAGTTTTGCTTTATTTAACTTTTTTCAAACAAACATGTATTCTTAAACTGTTGAAATTTTCATTGAAAGACTTGTTTCTATGATGACATATTTATGCCATCCACATGATTTTTGTTAACATAGCATATCATGCCAAGTCCAGATAACTATCTCGTCACGTCATGATAACATTTTTGTTAACGTAGTGAATAATTCTCGAAAGGAACATTAAACATAGAAAATATACCCTTGTACAATGCGTTGTAAAGTTTGTTCCTGGATAACTTCTTATCATACAATCTTCCTCAGGATAACACGTTTGCTTCCACACACAGTTCAACTGTCCATCGCAACTGGGGCACTGGATGCCTATTAAATATTAAACGTAATCAGCTTTAAGCACAGGTATTTATGGACACTCCATTCCCCATATTCAATATTCGATATTGTTGGACATTTTTTTTCACAAAGGAGATTATTCGGTGAACATGACGAGCAAAAGGCCTATAGTGAGACAAACATGAAGGTGGAAATTGAATTTCAATTATATCATTAATATCAATTATGAGAACTTAATTCTAAATGCTAGATTTCACAATTTCATTATAATTCTGAAGCTATGGGTTTCACTCATAGTTCACTCATTGCCTTACATACAGTATATTTATTACACTTATTAATCATGTGTACCATAAGAAATCAAAGTACTGAAAGCCAGACTTTAATTGTTCAAGTATATTGTCTAATCCGAAATTAGTACGTATTTATTTCTTTTTTCCTATGGCCATTTATGTTTAAAGGGTATAAACTCCGATGTAAGTGAAAATGAAGTTAGCTTGCAACTTTACGGTGATTCTGACCAAAAACCTATACCTACATCTACACCAACATCTGAGATGCCATCCCCACTGTCAACCCGCAAACACACATTGTAACCTTGTTTGATGTAAAAACTAGACTTGTTGTCCTCCACAGGGACAAAGAACCGAAAATCAAAAGCTGGATTTCATCATTAACAACTGTTAATTGGATAAGCTTAAATCGAAATGAAGGAGCTCGAAAAATCTTTCAGAAGTCCTTCCAATTTATTTTTTAAAATTATCTAAAACCGTTTTTCCGTCAGTAAGTCTCGGAAATGGTAAGTGTTCTTTAAAAGTTATGCATTTTGACGTGATAACGTCATCGCTGCGTTTCTGTTTTTAACGTTACGATACAACTGTAAGAATCATCCCGGGAATATTTACAAACACATCATAATAATTCTAACATATAAAAATATTCTCAAAATTCTAATCTTTTGAAAAATGTTCAAATCTAAAGAAATTCAACACTCAGACCTCTCCATAAAAATCAAATCTGAATAGCAAATTTGAAATTCATCAATTTGCAAGTAGTTCACACTTTTTAAAGAAACATCTGACAGTAAAAAAGCTTTGTACTCAATGGTCACCCTACGTTCTGAAAAACAAGTGAAACGACAGCATGTAAGAATATCGGAATTATTTTTAAAGATATCCACGTTTGTTTGAAATTCAAACAGATAATGACATTTGAATCCATTGCTTTAAGCCCACAAAACAATTTTACAATTAGATGCATTTGACAAAAAACAGCAAAGGTCTGAAAAGAGCATGGAATTGCAAGAGGACAAAGACAGTTTACATGCCATTTTCTTAAATATTAGTGGTCTTGTTGTTCAAATTCTTATTCGGAAAGGCAGTTCAACTTCTGGAGGAGTCTAGAAGGCAAAAGTTTTTGCCAAAAAATCGAAAGGTTTATACATTAAATTTCTTCATGACAGCGTCCAAACCCACACTCCTTGAAGAGTAAAGGTGTTTTTGAGGATAAAAAGGTTTATGGTTTGACTTCAACAATATTTGCTTCATATGTCACCCTTTGACATGATTCAAAGTTGAAAAAAAGCGCCTTTCAGTGAGAAGAAACAAGTCTAGGAAATCATAGGATCTGCCGTGTTCCAGTATAATACGAAGGGTCATGCTCAACAAGAGGCCCAGGGGCCACAGCGCTCACCTGAGCACATCAGGCTTGAATTTACTCCACCACCACCCCCCCCCCCTCCAGGCGTTCATCATTTGAACAAACTAGAATCTACACTACCTGAGGATGATTCCATATAAATATCACTAATCATAGCTTTGAAGTACTTGAAAAGAAGATTTTAAAAGGTTTCCCTATATATCCCTATGTAAAACTTGGGTCGGCCATTTTGGCCCCACCCTAGCTCCGGGGGTAATGATTTGAACAAACTTGAATCTACACTACCTGTGGATGATTCCACATGAGTTTCATCTTTCCTGTCATAGTGGTTCTTGAGAAGAAGATTTTTAAAGATTTTTCCTATATATTCCTATGTAAAACTAGGGTCGGCCATTTTGGCCCCACCCTAGCCCCGGGGGTCATGATTTGAACAAACTTGAATCTGCACTACCTGAGGATGATTTCACATGAGTTTCATCTTTCCTGGCCCAGTGGTTCTGGAGAAGAAGATTTTTAAAGATTCTTCCTATATATTCCTGCGTAAAACTTGGGTCGGTCATTTTGGCCCCACCCTTGCCCCAGGGGTCATGATTTGAACAAATTTGAATCTACACTACCTGAGGATGATTCCACATGAGTTTCATCTTTCCTGTCATAGTGGTTCTTGAGAAGAAGATTTTTAAAGATTTTTCCTATATATTTCTATGTAAAACTAGGGTCGGCCATTTTCGCCCCACCCTTGCCCCGGGTCATGATTTGAACAAACTTGAATCTACACTACCTAGGATGATTCCACATGAGTTTCATCTTTCCTGGTCCAGTGGTTCTGGAGAAGAAGATTTTTAAAGATTTTTCCTATATATTCCTATGTAAAACTTGGGTCGGCCATTTTGGCCCCACCTTTGCCCCGGGGGTCATGATTTGAACAAATTTGAATCTACACTACCTGAGGATGATTCCACATGAGTTTCATCTTTCCTGGCCCAGTGGTTCTGGAGAAGAAGATTTTTAAAGATTTTTCCTATATATTCCTATGTAAAACTTGGGTCGGCCATTTTGGCCCCACCCTTGCCCCGGGGGTCATAATTTGAACAAATTGGAATCTACACTACCTGAGGATGCTTCCACATGAGTTTCATCCTTCCTGGCCCAGCGGTTCTGGAGAAGAAGATTTTTTAAAAATGCCATTAATTTTTAACAAATTCATGATTATCTCCCCTTGGAAAGGGGCGTGGCCCTTCATTTGAACAAACTTGAATCCCCTTCACCCAAGGATACTTTGTGGCAAGTTTGGTTGAAATTGGCCCAGCGGTTCTTGAGAAGGAGTCGAAAATGTGAAAAGTTTACAGACAGACAGACGGACAGACAGACGGACGGACGGACGCCGGACAAAATGTGATCAGAAAAGCCTTCGGCTCAGGTGAGCTAAAAATGAGTTATAACAACAATCAGAAAGTGAATAAACGGACATTGTGTTTTAATCAAGAAAAGAATATTTAAGTTAAATCTTTAAGTCTAAATCACTGAAAAGCGTTTTTGCTTCTTTCCAAGCACTAAGGACATTGATTTAACAACCCTCGTATCATCAATATGTGTGCTGTTTTTGATATTTAAGGGATAGCTGTTTATTTTTTTGATTTCATGATGTGAAAAAAATACTGAGTGGCTTGTGTGATAATTTTATGCATAAATGCATGAACTTTTCATGCAAGCCAATCGATTGATCATCATCATGAAAATTAAAAAAAATCTTGCAGTATTCTTTATATTCACATTCTCTTGATTCCTCCAATCCACTTGCTCTAAATCCCGCTTCTGTCTCTATTTGCCCCGGCACGCATGTGATTTTTTTTTTTTAACCGCGCCTATCGATGAACCTGTACATTGATGAGAAAATAAAGTCCATTAACTATTTGTAATTTTATCTCGGACAAATAAATTGGAAATGTAATTATAGTCAATTAAAGTGAGGCATGTAAATTTCCTCCACACACTGTATTTCAACCTGCTGATCTCTACCTTTTCATTTTGGGCTAGATTCATCTTTTTTGCCCGCAATCTAGTTCTGGTAATGACTGCTGGTTTTATATCGATGATTGTTCGTTTTGCAACTGATTAAGTCTGTTGATTTTACAATCAAGTCTCTTGATTTAAAGCTGTTTTATGGTACATGTATTACAATACATTTTTGAAAATGATAAAATTGTGGGTATTTTTACCATTTTCGCCGCCCTTAAACACTCTCTTTGCTTAAGGTACATTATATTGAAGACAATTTTGTGTTCTTAGATGAAACCAAATCTAAACTTTATGTGTCATTAGCAATGAGAAAATAAGGATGCTTATGAAAAAAAAGACAACTAAAGCACTTTGAAAGAGAAAGTCCTGAAGTTGTTATATTATAAATAGCAATAAAGAGAACTTTAAGCTGAATACTAAAATTCACAATTTGAATATACTTAAAGAATGAAATTTATTTCATCTTTTGTGATACAATTTAACATAACTTGGGGCATTTTACGCATATAAACCGCGAAGTTTCATTCCTTATACATGTAATTTAACTTCAGTGTAGACAATAAGACAATTTTTCCTCTGGAAAACGCTTCAAATATAGCATATTTTAAAAATAACGGAAAGCGGGGTTAAACGTTTTGATGTAACTCATTGTGACGTAGGCAAGTTATGCTATACAAAATTGATAAAATCTTTTTACCCAATCAAATGACGTGTTTATATCTAAATTCAAATTACTGTGAATTAAAGTGAGGCATGCCAATTTCATCCATACACTGTATTTCAACCTGCTGATCTCTACCTTTCATTATGGGCAAGATTTATATTTTTTGCCCGTAATCTAGCGTCATTTCAGGTAATCAATTGAAAATACTTTTTTGTCTTGTTTGCGACTAGGCTAATATTCATGACGTAACAAAATAGTAACTAATATTGTATATAATGCTTTAAGAAACTGAAGATCTGACAAATATATAGCTTTAACTAGTATTGAGTATTTAATATTTTGCCTCCTTTAAAATTTTAAAGAAATATGGTCTACATTTATAATATAACATTCCTTACTCATGCATTAACATAAAAATGAATAATTAAATCAACATATAATACACAGTATTACTATGATCGCAACTAACATACCTTGAGTAATAATGGCAGGTGTGCTAACTGTAACGGATAAATAAACTAATTATTCATTCAAAAAGGAAATGTACAATCAATCAGTCAGTCATATTAGAATTAACCAAGAATTTGAATATCATATTCAGGTAAACATATCACATTGATATCGTGTTGGTTATTTATAAAAGAAAAAAATTATATTGACTGACGCTACGCAATGGTAGCTTGATAAGAAACAGAAACATGTCGATAAATGAAAATCACCTTGTGTTGTTGTGGTTACAGGAGCCACTGACGTTGACGTTCCTTGGGCTGTCAAAAAAATACGAGGTCTTTTTTAATGAAGGATATGGAGATAACAAACAGTATTCAATATCAAAGTTCATAAAACAATACAAAACAGAAGCAGAGCAAAGACGGTCCTCTAAAACATCAGGTAGTATCGGGTGCCATGGAGGAGTGAGCATCCCCTGCCGACAGGTCACAAAGTTGATGAAGATATATTGCTGCATAAGTAAGGGAAGTTGACGATAGAAAAGTTAAAGTCATCACGTTTATGATAGAGCTTTGGTGTTAGATTACCATTAATGTCTTTTCAAGTAAAATATACAAGTATGAAGCCGATATGTCAGACTGTGTGGTATCTTTTGTGTCTAGCTCCCCATGATATATCGTATCGACACAGGAATGGAAATTACCATTGTTAATTGACAATACGCCGTCGATATATCTAAATGTTGAGTTGAAGTCCACTGCAAATGTTGTTTTTTTTTTCACGCATAAGATTTCGCACAAATTCTGCTTCATATGAATGCAAAAATAAGTCTGCTAATAACGCAACTGGTACCGATGGGAAATTCCAATAGATTGTTGGAATACCTGGTCATCAAAAGCCACACAGATATTGTCAATCAGAAACTCAAGAAAGCGTCTGACGTTATCTTCAACAGAATCCATAACATTTATGAAATTCCGATGCCAGTTGAATGATCGGGGTTTTCTATGATTATAAAATGTATGGTTGCCCTCTCCCGCCCAAATGGCTAAAATGGCTCGAATCAAAGGTTTTGTAACGCCAAGAGAAACATTAAATGTTTAAATGCAAGCCACATGCCAGCATTTTTATTGAAATCACTTATACCTACCTACCCTCCACCAACCAAATTTTCCTAAGGGCAAATAAACATTATTTAAAACTTGATCTAATTAACTTTTCGACACTCAGATATTAAAAGCAATACCTCCTTTGAAGAATAAATATATATTTCGTATATCTTTTCGCCATATCATTAATTGATATTATATATTAGATTCGAGATGTCGATCTGTTTTTCTTTGATTTTTAAATATTATGAGATGATTAATAACTTTATTTTGGAGAAACTGGAATAAGATTGCTAAACAGACAATGAAATACCTTACCCCTACCCCCCACCCCACCTCCACCCCAACCCCATCCCCCCCCAAAAAAGACACAATCACTTGATATAACTTCCTATGCTGAATTTTGAATACCTATTCCGGTCATGATTTGAAAAACAACATGCCCTTGGGCCAATTCGCTAATAACTTTAGCATCGCTGTTTTTTAACAGATTCCAGATATCTGCTGTTCCTTCTATCTTATTTTAGGTTTTTTAAGGATGACGTTTACTCAGGTTTCAGAAAACAGAAAGGAAATTTTATAAAGTATAAAATGTTAAATCAAAAATTGTTCTAAATGGTTTATATAAGCAAGTTTTAAATCGAAATCAATTTAAAAATTTGATATTTTAATATTTAAAGAAAATATACAAGTGCAAAAGTCAATGTATGGTAATGCAGAGGATATTCGAACTAAATTTTTAATTTTTCATTTTTGTCAAAAATTTTGATTTCTTTCAATAATAATCACGAAGTAAAGGATAAATGTATTTTTAAACATCATTTTGCAAATATTATATGTGTTAGAGATCATAAATTATTTCAAATAATTGAATGCTACGAAATAGAGAAATTCAAAATATGTACAAAAACCATTCCAGACAATGTATCTCAATAATTTGATCATTGACCCCTTATAATATTAATACCATGAGAATTAGGGCATCAAATGTAATCTGAGGCCATAGATAGTTTAGAGTTCTTGTCAGTCAATTTTTTGTAATACTCGATTTAAAATTGGGAAAAATATAAATATGATAGAGGAAATTCGGACTGTTATAATTATCACATTTCTGGCCCAAACTCCAATCATTTCTTTATATGAAGCAACGTTGTTCCATTGCTATAATATTACATTATTTAAAGAGTTTAGTTGCTTGTAATATTTTGTGTGTATAGAAAAAAATTGGTCATAGTGTGAAAATTTGAGGTATTTCCCAGGGGCTCAGGGGCCACTAGCATGAAAAGTAGGTCATTGACCTAGTTATTTGAAATTGAAATTTATCACAAAAATCATTGGTGTACAATGCGCAATAGGTGGTTTTTCGTTCTTATCAGTGGAATTTTTGGTCATCTGAGTAAAGGTATACCTAGCTGCAGATCTGTAGCGTTATGGTTTTATATATATTTTGTCTTTGACCATAACGCTACAGATCCTGTAATGCAAAAAGGTGCAATTTAAATAATTTTTTGCGGGTGCTTTTGGGAGAATTTCTACACTTTCAAGCATTGCTCAATCAACTACCATTCACTCCCTTATTCTAGACACATCTTGTAGCCAATATGTATATTTTATCCACCTTTCAACCATTTGTAGTTGTCTCTACGGGCAATAAAGTCGCTAGAAGTGAATTTTCAGCAATCTAACAAATAATTTTAATCATGCGAGTTTATCACTTGTAGAGACGAGTATAAAGGGTTGGGAGGTGTATAAAATATATATATTGGCTGCAGAATGTGTCTAGAATTAGGGAGTGAAAGGTAATTGATTGAGAATTGCTTGAAAGTGGAGAAATTCTCCCCAAAAGCGCGCAAAAAATATTGCGCCGTAAATTGCACCTTTTTTGCATTACAGGATCTGTAGCGTTATGGTCAAAGACAAAATTTGATATATAAAACCATAACGCTACAGATCTGCAGCTAAGGTATACCTTAAGTAAATAAAGTTAATCTCGAAGCTCCACAGATTAAATATCTTACCTCATTTATTTCAAAGTTTGGACAAAAAAGGGGGGGGGTAATGATGTCTACATAATACCAAAGAGTTTATTATTCCGTTATTCAGAAAGGCCGAGGACTAACCCAAATCACGTGGCATTTTACAGGACATGTTGTTCGATTAACTTATTTAGTAATTTTTTACCATAAAGAAGGAAGGCATGGATGAAGGATTAAAGCAAATTCCGGGAGTACAACAACACCCGTGCATGGACTTCATTTTGGTACAACATATTGTGATTAAAGTTGAATTAAATCAACAAATAAATTACAGAAAAATTAGATTATGATTAATATTGTATTGTATTTGATTCAGGAACTATCTGATAGATATGTACGTAAACAAAATGAGACTCTCTCTCTCTCTCTCTCTCTCTCTCTCTCTCTCTCTCTCTCTCTCTCTCTCTCTCTCTCTCTCTCTCTCTCTCTCTCTCTCTCTCTCTCTCTCTCTCTCTCTCTCTCTCTCTCTCTCTCTCTCTCTCTCTCTCTCTCTCTCTCTCTCTCTCTCTCTCTCTCTCTCTCTCTCTCTCTCTCTCTCTCTCTCTCTCTCTCTCTCTCTCTCTCTCTCTCTCTCTCTCTCTCTCTCTCCAAAGCAAACCAGCAAAGTAGTGTGCTTGATGCAAGTTCAACATTATTTGAAAGAAAATACCAGTACTCGATTTTTTACGGTAAACGAATTAAATGGTTTGACTATTGAAATTAGGCTGTAAAAGTGTAGTATAATTAATAATGAAAATTTGTTATATTCAGAAGCTGCAGATCAGTACCTCACTGCTCTGAAAAAAATGCAAAGAGTGATCAGAGACTCCGGTCTGTCAATAAATTATTATTTTCCGGGAACTAGATGTGTACAGTTATGCTGCTATTACGGACTATGCGTCTGTAAACGTCAGCACACTGTTTTAGCATGTCATATTGTGCTATTCGATTACTGTCGATGCCTTATTTTTCGCGAGTATTTATTATAGCGAATGATCTCTTGAGCATAAAATCTCGAGAAGAATAAGTCGCAAATTGACGGTTGGTCAAGAGGGTTTACATAGATTTCAGCACCATAAAAACAAAAACGAGTAATTTCATTTCCCGTTTTGTGCTTCTCGCGAAATTACACGATAACTAATTTCACGCATACATTTAGGAATCTACAGTAAGTACGAATGCGATGTCTACTTCTTGTTTATCCGAGAATTTATCTTGATCAATACATTGGCATGAAAAAATGTGTTCACATCTGTGTGTTAGGTGTTACTACTGAGCATTGACATTGTTCAATTATCTAGTACATATGTATGCTGTTTTGACAAACTTGGTATCTAAGAATTTTTCTGCAATGGCTATAAAATTTTGGGTTATCTGTTAATGGATGGCGGTGCCAAAATACAATACTTCCACTTTCATCTAACAGCTATATGCATTCCAATAAGCAAACTTTTTAGAACAGTGAGTAAATGAAAATTTGATGAACCATCACATATACTCGTACATGTAATATAAAGTGCATTGTATTACCTTGACAGTATCCACAGTACAGCGGACATTTATCTCGTCCCCACTGGGCGTACGTAATGCAGACAGAAGAACCATAGCTTTGACAGTTCGATATTTGGTTAGAGCAATTCAAACTACTTTGGGATAATGCTAAATAAATGTGAAAATATAAATTTAAGACAATTACAATAAGAATATTTCAAAAAAGTCGATATGCAATTCAGATAATAAATGAAAAAGCACAACTGTTAAGGTTACCTTCGCAAGTTTTACTTCTTAGCTCATTCTGAAGTAGGTGAAGGGCATCGAATGTGGAAACACAAAACACGTGTTTTGAATCTGAGGCTATATTTAAAAGTTCCTGTATGGATATTAAGTTTCCGATTCCTATTGCGAATGTTTTAATACCAGCTTTATGGGCTAAGTTGGCCGCCTGACTTGTTGCTGAAAGTGAAATGGACAGTCCGTCAGTCACAACGAACAAGACGTCGCAGGAACAGGGGCCCTGTCACCACCAATAGGGGTGAAGCTGTGCTGAATCGCATAGGTGATTGCTTCAGCAGTGTTTGTGGAACCGGACATATATCTAATCCATCCATGACATTCAATCGTCCGCCTTAATATGATGTCTTTAAGTTGAAGTTTTCACGTATTCTTGTTGCAAAAGACACTACACTGATTTGTACATTGGATGGTCCTATGTCAAACTCTTTTACGAAGTTTTTGACAAAGTTGGTTGTTCCCTAAAATGTTGCACTCCTTCACTTCCTGAGGATTGTGACAGAAGACAATGTCTCTTAGCCGGTTTCAAATGGAATCTTAAAAAGTAGATGTTTAAGATGAAGAGAACGTAACCTCAACCAATCCTTGATTTCTGAAGCAGTATTTTGAGGTTAAAAAGGAAATGACATTAAAGGCACAATGATTTCTCATTTTATGTTCCTTTATCGGATATAAAAATCATCAAATGAGAAGATGGTGATTGCAATTTAAGAACCTTTATTATTATGATTCAGTAATTGCTTTTGAAGTCAACTTACGAAGGAGAGGATTTGGTGTACTCACTGGGTTGGTTAAGAATCCATT
>NW_026918700.1:0-14961 GCF_032062105.1 Saccostrea cuccullata | reverse complement strand
TCCAGGACAAACAGGTCTCAATGAAATCTACCTGTATAAGAGATTCAAGTTACCGCACCGCAAAAGAAGCAAACACATGGTCTTATTAGGACCCAATTCACCTAAATATGGAGAATTTAAATGGAAAGTCAATTACGTCTTTACTGGCTCACCGAAGACAGGGACCCGGAGAAGACTTGGATTCATGGGAAATGGATGAAAAAAGCCAGAGATTGTATGGAAGACAATTTGATAGAAGTGGTCGTAAAAGGATACGATATCATGGACTGTGCTTGTGAAACAGACTATTTGTACATGAGGAGACCTTTTCCCATACAAAAAGAACTGAACAGAAGTTTTGAATGTTTGTTATTATGATGTTCTTGTTATTGTTGTTGTTGTTATGAATAAAAAATAAAAAGAAAAAACCAAAAAAATTCTAGTGTTGTTAGTTATTTTTCCCTATATACACACAACTTAAACGCTCTATATACACACAACAGAGCGCTCTATATACACTAGCTTTGTCATGATGACGTCACAATCACGGAATTGAATCGCTGCCAAGTATTTACCTGTGTAGTCAGCATAAAAAAAACGTAAGTCTATCGTATTGATGCACATGCCCCCTAATTTTTTGCACACGGTCCTTACAGGTATAAAAAGGTAGGTCAAAGGTGCACACGGCTCACAGCAGGTATATAAAGCGGAGCTGGGAGTACCCTGCACTCATTATTTAGCCATCATGTCTTTTGTGTGGAGAATTATCTATTGGATTGATGTAGAAAAGACAATATGTTATCACTGCAATGAGAAGACGAAAGAAATACATAAATACGTCGGCTATAACGATGCGGGAGAAGTTGTTGCTTGGTACTGGGGATGTAGTAAATGTAGAGAACCTATGCCACACTGGATTGTAGAAGACCCCCCTTCCATGGAGACTTGTGGTTGTAGCTGGTGCCTGAAATATTTCATCTGGAAGAAAGGAATTGAGAACATACCGCCTCCCCGATGGGTGAAAATGACCAGGAACAGACCTTTGAAAGAATGTATGATGTGCTACCAGGAAAAGACTCGAGGAAAATGGAAATGCGGACAATGCCGGCAATATCCGTGTTGTGAAAAGTGTTTGAAGAAACTCTTTGAGACTTCCTACAAGAAATGCCCCTTATGCCGATATGAAGGACAATAAAATCATTTTTTTTTGTTGTATTTTTTGACTTGAATAAAAATTTATGTTTAAATATTCTTTGTTGTTTGTTTTAAAAATAAAATATAATTTAAAAAATAAAAATTTAAAAAATAAAGGAAAGGTTTTATCAAGAGGTATATAACAAACCCTCTCTCATTCTGAAAAAGGACACTGAACAAGTCAGACGTGTTTTTTGTTTTTTCCCCAAAGATGCAGTATCGTTGGTATTGTGAGAGTCCCATTAGTCAGTGTATGTACATGCAAGGAGGGTGGATGAAAACTAAAATAGGAGCCATCATGGATTTCTTTGAAAATCATCCAGGATATTACCTGGAGAATGTGTGGTTGGAAAAAAGAATGAAAATTCCCTATCCTCTAACAGGATCTAGAGTGAGGGTGAAAATCAACCAACATTATCAGCAATTCAAATGGGTTACTTGTACTCAAAGGAATCGACTGACACCCATCAACACCATTCAGAATGAAAGTTCATGGTACTCGGACATTGGAGATTGTCTGAAATATTATTTCAAGATGGAGAAAAAAGGACTGATGTTTCCACCTCATTATTGTCCTACAGAGTACTTGTATTGTCGCATCCCCTTTTCCCAGATTAAAGACTCGGTGGAAAAGAAAGGACATTTGTTGACTCGAGTGATTGAGGACCGATCATCAGAAGACGAAGAAGAAGAAGAAGAAATAGATGTGTAAATTTTTGAATAAATGTTTTGAATTTTAAAAAAGTGTTGTTATAAATGCAAAGGCCTTAAGGTCTAGAGTCTCAGTCTTAGATTGAACATGGGCGAGAGCAGTGGGTTTTACATGACTTTACCCAGTGATGGGTCTATGACCTCTTTTTCTAGCAATACGACTGCTCAGTTTAAAACCTTATTATGTTCCCCAAACGAAGTTGGGGAACATATTGTTTTTACTCTGTTTCTTATTATTATTATTCTTATTAAGGTCTTCCGTCTCCAACGGAAGACCTTCTTGTTATTCTTCGGTTTCTTTTTACCTATTATTAAGGTCTTCCGTCTCCAACGGAAGACCTTCTTGTTATTCTTCGGTTTCTTTTTCCCTATTATTATTATTAAGGTCTTCCGTCTTCAGCGGAAGACCTTCTTGTTATTCTTAGGTTTCTTTTCCACTATTTTTATTATTATTATTGTTTTTTTTTCTTACCGATTTTGTGCACGCGAGTTCTCAGAAACGGCTCGATGGATTTTCATGAAACTTTCAGGGCTGATAGAACATCAAACAAACCTGATATATAATTTTTTGTTTTGATGACGTCACTTCCGGTTTTGAGATTTTCGCGATTTGGTGATTTTTAGAGGGTCACTTTGTCCGCTAGTTTTCTCAAAAACGGCTTAGGATAGAAACTTGAGTTTTTCAGCAATGATAGATCAATATATGTAGATGTGACATACGTATTTCATTTTCACCGGAAGTGCTGCATGCCGACGCTCGCTATGGTCCGAAAAGGGGCATGTCCAGAATTTTGAAATTTCTAACACTTTTTCTTCGATATCTTTTTACATACAAATATTTCGTTAAGACATATAGAACAAAAGAAGTGTAAAATTTCTTGATCTTTCAAACGATATCTCGAAAAAAGGGCTGGTCCCTATAATTAAGGCCGAGAGGGGCCAAACGTTTTTCCTTTATATCTCAAAAAGTATTGAGAATTTGTAATACGTCAAAGAAGCAAATTTGTTCAAAATGCTAAGTTTAATCTATCTGGATCGTCAAAATTCATCCGGCGACGTCACTTCCGGTCAAACCGGAAGTAGTACGAAAATGCATATTTTTGCCGTTCTTGACATATTTTTGGATAGCACATGTCACTGGAAGCATAAAAACTTAATTTTCTGTCCGTCGACATCACTTCCGGTCAAACCGGTCAAACCGGAAGTAGCCAAAAATAGCTTATTTTTTAAGGTTTTGACGCAAAATTGAATTTTTAAAGTCAATGGAGACAACTTAGCTCATTACTTTCTTTTGCTGACGTCACTTCCGGTCAAAACAGGACGGAAGACCTACTCGTTGCTTTGCAACGAGCTTTGCTCTAGTTATTATTATTATTATTCATACCGATTTTGTGCACGCGATTTCTCGTAAACTACTGGACCGATTCTCATGAAACTTTCACATCTGATAGGTACTAATATGAACCTTATTGGAAATTTTTTTCGTCGATGACGTCACTTCCGGCCGTGAGATATGGACAATTTTCTGATTTTAAAATGCAATTTTGTCTTGATTTAGTAGCGAAAACTGCTTCAGATATGAACTGAAGATTAATTGGAGATGATAGTTCATGACTTATAGCGTTGCAGAATCGCCTTTTCGTGCGACGTCAATACTTCCGGTCGTAACCGGAAGCGAATTTAAAAAAACGTAATTTTTCAACTTTTCTTTTTTAATATTTTTGTTTTAGAATTGAATAGAGACCCTTTTCCAGAAGCCAAATATGTAATTTGTTTGAAAATCGAAAAAGCCAATCTCGAGATATTTGCATTTGAAAACGCGAAGCGGCGATCCCAGTAGCTAAATGGTTAGCGCGTTGGATTGTGTCGTGTGACCAAAAAATTTTACACTTTTTCCGGGCGATTTTTCAATTTTTATTAATCCCCCATTGTGACCAAAAAATTTTATCACTTTTTCTGCTCGATTTTTCAATTTTTATTAATTTTAGACCATTTGCAACAACATATTTTCAACTTTTAAGTATATTTTACATAATAAGGGGTCACAAGGGGCCAAAATGCTAAATCTTTGACGCTTCATATATTGAAAAGAGGGAATATTTTGATAAGCAATATTGAACAAAAGATGGTCAGAATAATATTCTTAACAATATGCATAATTTGATTTTTTGTAAAATGGCCCCATTAAGGACTTGTAGGGGTGGGGTGGCCCCTTAATATTTCCTTTCAGGATATCTCCCAAACGAAAAGAAATCTCTGAATAGGTGTTGAACAAAAAGTCTTTGAAATCACAAGACCTTTCATTTGATATCAATAAAAAGGGGCTGACCCCTTAAATTAGGGGCTCAGAGGGGCCAAAAGTCTTTCATGTTTAACTCTTAAATGATCAATATTTTGTGATACATTATAGAAGCAAAGGTATTAACTTAACGATTTGCAACAACATATGATACAATTAGGACCATATGTTACGTAATTAGGGGTCACAAGGGGCCAGAATGTCAAATCTTCGACACTTTATATCTCAAAAATGGGGAATATTTTGATAAGGAATATTGAACAAAAGTTGGTCAGAATAATATTCTTAACAATATGCATATTTTGAATTTTTGAAAAATGGCCCCATTAAGGACTTGTAGGGGTGGCCCCTAAATATTTATATGAATCATATCTCCACAATGAAAAGAAATGTCTGAATAGGTGTTGAATATAAAGTCTTTGAAATCACAAGACTTTTCATTTGATATCAAGAAAAAGGGGCTGACCCTTTAAATTAGGGGCTCAGAGGGGCCAAAAGTCTTTCATCTTTAACTCTATAATGATCAATATTTTGTGATACATTATAGAAGCAAAGGTATTTATCTTAACAAAATGCAATAATATATGATAGAATTTGGATCATATGTTACGTAATTAGGGGTCACAAGGGGCCAGAATGCTAAATTTTGACGATTCATATCTTGAAAATGGGGAATATTTTGAAAAGCAATATTGAACAAAACATGGTCAGAATAATATTCTAAACAATATGCATACTTTGAATTTTTGAAAAATGGCCCCATTAAGTATTTGTAGGGATGGCCCCTAAATATCTATATGAAGCATATCTTCACATCGAAAAGAAATCTCTGAATAGATGTTGAACAAAAAGTCTTTGAAATTACAAGACCTTTCATTTGATATCAAGAAAAAGGGGCTGACACCTTAAAATAGGGGCTTAAAGGGGCCAAAAGTCTTGCATCTGTACCTCTTTAATGATCAATATTTTGTTATACATTACAGAAGCAAAGATATACATCTTAACGACTTGCAACAATATTATATAAAATTTTGGCCATATCTTACGTAATAAGGGGTCACAATGCGGCCAAAATGCTATTTTTTGTCATGCTTATCGTCTTGAAAGGAGGGGGTATTTTTATATGCCGTATTGAACAAAAGATGTTCAGAAAATTGTGATTGAAATGAGAAACTTTAAATTCATTGAAGGAAAACTTAATGTCATTCTCTTTTAACGAATATCTCAGTCAAAATCACATCTCATCTTATCGAGAAATTCAACGGAAGACCTACTCGTTGCTCGCAACGAGATCTCATCTAGTTATTATTATTATTCTTACCAATTTTGTGCACGCGATTTCTCGTAAACTACTGGGCCGATTCTCATGAGACTTTCACATCTGATAGGTACTAATCTGAACCTTATTGGAAATTTTTGTTGTTGATGACGTCACTTCCGGTCGTGAGTTATCTACAATTTCCTGATTTTAAAATGCAATTTTGTCTGAACTTAGTAGCGAAAACTGCTTAAGATATGAACAGGAAACTTATTTGAGATGATAGTTCATGACTTATATCTTTGCAGAATCACCTTTCCGTGTGTCATCAATACTTCCGGTCGCTACCAGAAGTGAATTGTAAAAACGCAATTTTTCAACTTTTATTTTTTAATATTTTTGTTTTTGATGTGAATAGAGACCCTCTTGTAGAAACTAAATATGTAATTTGTTTGAAAATCGAAAAAGCCAATCTCGAGATATTTGCATTTGAAAACGCGAAGCGGCGATCCCAATGGCTAAATGGTTAGCGCGTTGGATTGTAACGCGGGCGACCCGGGTTCGATCCCCCGTGTATTCAAAATTTTTTATCTTTTTTTCGACTCGATATTTCGATATTTTTTAATTTTAAACCATTTGGAACAATATATTATAAACTTTTAAGCATATATTGCGTAATTAGGGGTCACAAGGGGCCAGAATGTCAAATCTTTAACGCTTTATATCTCCAAAAGGGGAATATTTTGATAAGCAATATTGAACAAAAGATGTCCAGAATAATGTTCTAAACAATATGCATACTTTGAATTTTTGCAAAACGGCCCCATTAAGTACTTGTAGGAGTGACCCCTAAATATTTCCATTTAGCATATCTCCACAACGAATGGAAATCTCTGAATAAGTACTGAACAAAAAATCTTCAAAATCACAAGACCTTTCATTTGATATCAAGAAAAAAGGGCTGATCCCTCAAATTAAGGGCTCAGAGGGGCCAAAAGTCTTTTATCTATAACTCTCTAATGATCAAAATAAATAAATACAATACTCAAGCAAAAGTATTCATCTTAACGATTTGCAACACTATATGATACAATTTTGATCATATGTTACGTAATTAGGGGTCACAAGGGGCCAGAATGTCAAATCTTTGACGCTTTATATCTCGAAAAGGGGGAATATTTTGAAAAGCAATATTTAACAATAGATGGCCAGAATAATGTTCTAAACAATATGCATACTTTGAATATTTGTAAAACGGCCCCATTAAGGACTTGTAGGAGTGACCCCTAAATATTTCCATTTAGCATATCTCCACAACGAATAGAAATCTCTGAATAAGTATTGAACAAAAAATCTTCAAAATCACAAGACCTTTCATTTGATATCAAGAAAAAAGGGCTGACCCCTCAAATTAAGGGCTCAGAAGGGCCAAAAGTCTTTTATCTATAACTCTCTAATGATCAAGATTTTGAAATACATTACTGAAGCAAAAGTATTTATCTTAACGATTTGCAACACTATATGATACAATTTTGATCATATTTTACGTAATTAGGGGTCACAAGGGGCCAGAATGTAAAATCTTTGACGCTTTATATCTCGAAAAGGGGGAATATTTTGATAAGCAATATTTAACAAAAGATGGCCAGAATAATGTTCTAAACAATATGCATACTTTGAATTTTTGTAAAACGGCCCCAATAAGGACTTGTAGGAGTGACCCCTAAATATTTCCATTTAGCATATCTCCACAACGAATAGAAATCTCTGAATAAGTATTGAACAAAAAATCTTCAAAATCACAAGACCTTTCATTTGATATCAAGAAAAAAGGGCTGACCCCTCAAATTAGGGGCTCAGAGGGGCCAAGAGTCTTTTATCTATAACTCTCTAATGATCAAGATTTTGTAATACATTACTGAAGCAAAAGTATTTATCTTAACGATTTGCAACAAGATATGATACAATTTTGATCAAATGTTACGAAATTAGGGGTCACAAGGGGCCAGTATGTCAAATCTTTGACGCTTTATATCTCTAAAAGGGGGAATATTCTGATAAGCAATATTGAACAAAAGATGGCCAGAATAATGTTCTAAACAATATGCATACTTTAAATTTTTGTAAAACGGCCCCATTAAGGACTTGTAGGAGTGGCCCCTAAATATTTCCATTTAGCATATCTCCACAACGAATAGAAATTTCTGAATAAGTATTGAACAAAAAATCTTCAAAATCACAAGACCTTTCATTTGATATCAAGAAAAAAGGGCTGACCCCTCAAATTAGGGGCTCAGAGGGGCCAAAAGTCTTTTTATCTATAACTCTCTAATGATCAAGATTTTGTTACACATTACTGAAGCAAAAGTATTAATCTTAACGATTTGCAACAATATATGACACAATTTTGATCATATGTTACGTAATTATATCTCGGGGTCACAAGATGGGCACGAAGATGACATCTTTGACGCTTTATATCTCGAAAAGGGGGAATATTTTGATAAGCAATATTGAACTAAAGATGGCAAGAATAATGTTCTAAACAATACGCATACTTTGAATTTTTGTAAGACAGTCCCATTAAGGACTTGTGGGAGTGGCCCTTAAATTTTTATATGAGGCATATCTCCAGAAGGGAAAAGAAATTTCTGAATAAGTGTTGAACAAAAAGGCTTTGAAATCACAAGACCTTTCATTTTTTATCAAGAAAAATGGGCTGACTCCTTAAATAAGGGTTTAAAAGGGGCCAAAAGTCTTGCATCTGTACCTCTTCAATGATCAATATTTTGTGATACATTACAGAAGAAAAGATATTCATCTTAACGATTTGCAACAATATATTATAAACTTTTGGTCATATCTTACGTAATAAAGGGTTGCAAGGGGCTAAAATGCTTTTATGCTTTATGTCTCAAAAAGGGGGAGTATTTTTATAAGCCATATTGAACAAAAGATTTCAAAATATCGTAATAAAAATCAGAATCTTTAAATTTAATGAATGAAAACTTAATGACATTCTCCTTTAACGAATATGTCAGTCAAAATCACATCTCATCTTATCGAAAAATTCAACGGAAGACCTACTCGTTGCTCGCAACGAGATCTCATCATCTCATCCAGTTCTTATTATTATTTTTCTTCCTGGGAAAATTTTGTCCGCGAGTGATCTTGTAAACTACACATCCGACTTAGGTGAAACCTTTTAAGGGTAAGTAGGCATGTTATGTAGATTTGCGGAATCAAGGTCATTTTGCGCGCACGTGCTTGCAAGAGCGCGCACGTGCAAAACTTAAAATGACCAATATAAAATGGATATAACCGTAACTTTTCTATTTTGTGACGAAATGTTTTGAAACTTATAATGTAAGGATATATTAGTAGTAAGCACAAGATGACATGGTCCAAATAGCAAGATCGCACGCGCATGCACGTGCGCTTCGCTCTGATTGGCTGAAACTAAAGTCTCAATATCTTTTTGTTTTTTGATAAAATCATTTGAAATTTTGAACATAGTCATATATTAGGGAGATCTACAGCCTGTATTATAAGATTTATCATGAAAGCATGTGCATGCACATGTGCTTGCAAGAGCTCGCACGTGCAACACGAGAAATGTCCAATATAATTGATACAGACGTAACTATTTAAATTATTGATGAAATGCTTTGAAACTCATATTATAAGTATATATTCCGAAGCTTAGACAAAATGACATGGTCAAAAAAGTAAGATTTTACGCGCATGCACGTGCGCTTCGCTCTGATTGGCTGAAACTAAAGTCTCAATAGCTTTCTTGTTTCTTGTCATAATCCTTTGAAATTTTGAACATAGACCTACATTATGAAGATCTACAGCATGATGTATAAGAATTTTCATGAAAGCATGAGCATGCCCGTGTGCTGCAATCTGATTGGCTGAAACTTTAAATGGCTATATCTCCTTTGTTTTTTGACGAAATGCTTTGAAATTTAAAACATAGTCATGCATTAGGATATCCTACAATTTGATATAGAAAAAAAATCATGAAATCACGCGCATGCACATGCACTGCAATCTGATTGGCTTAAACTTGAAATGGCTAAAACTCCCTTGTTTTTCAACCAAACAGGATGGGATTTAGAACATAGATAGATATAAGGGACTCCTACAGGAAGGTATGGTCATCATATACGTGCACGCACGTGCGTGCATTTGGAACGAGTGAAATAAAAATACATTTGAAAGAGTGATTTTTCATACTTTTGGACCGAATGCTTTAATATATATATTGTATATTTAAATATGTAGATAGTGTAGACAAGATGATATGATTATAACGCACATGCATTAACATGCGCACGGGTACAATGCTAAAATTTGAATATAATTGGTATCCTTCTGAGAAAACGTTGGTAAAGTCAAAAATGCTTAGAGTTTGTCTTATTTAATTAAGCTTACAGGGAATATGGCACAAAAAAGGAGTTGGGGAGCGTTTGGGGAACATCTGTAACGGTTCCCGTTACAATTAGCACTAGTTACCACAATCCTTAGATTTAACCGACGGAGAATGGGAAGTGGCTTTAACAGAAATGATGTATCCCAATTCATTGAAAAACATTACAGAAAAGGAGGCTTATTTTGACATCCTGGTTCCTCAGTCTTATGCTCGCCATATCAAAAACCCCAATGTTTATGGCAGATTTAAAATGAAAACCTTAAACCCAATGCCATTACGTCAATGTCCTGTACTGCTCGATTGGGCCCATACTAAACGGCCTGCACTCATTGAACTAGATAGCAAGATGGAAATTAGACGAATTCACTTCAGACCCGGGCCGTATGTTCACCCCAAGGCCTTAACAGATGAAATAAGTCTAGGACTAGAGAGATCATTGAAAAAAATATGGAAAACCCTTGGTGATGGAAATGAAGAAAAATCTATGAAATTAGTATATTACGAGACCTATGATCGAGTGATGTATCAAATTAATGCAAAAATGCTTAGTCCCTTATGCATTCGTTTCCCCACATCCCTAGCTTATAAGCTAGGCATGGACAGTCAGAAGGTCATTCTTCAGAACGATACAGAAAACATGACCAAATGGATCAACATTAGTTACTTGGGAAACAATACTGTGGATTTATATGAAAATCTGAAATCCATGTATGTCTATTGTGACTTGATTCAACCCCAGACGGTAGGCTCCAATGCCTTGAAACTCTTAAGAGTGGTGCCTTGTACATTTCATTTGGAGGATTCAAAACAAGCCAAATGGGAACCCATTCGAGCGGAATATTTGAAACTAAGTAAAAAACATTTCGATACCATTGAGATTCACATCATGACTCCTTTAGGGACTCCCATGCCCTTTGTAAGTGGTAAATCAGTGGTGAAACTTCATTTCAGAAAAGTATACTGAGATGAATGTACCGTTATTGTGTTCCATCTTATTGGGCGTGGTGGCTTGTCTGGTCTGCTGTCTGTATTGTATTCAGCCGTAAAGGGTATAAAAGGAAGTCCCCCGAGGACATAAAGGTCAGTTGAACAAGAGACATGAACCATGCAGTATCATCCCGGATTACTGAGACAAAGAGGACACAGTTGGACTTATCATAAAGGTTTATTACGTCAAAAAGGCGGAGCAGTAGGTTCTATCATCTCTGGATTGGTGGGAGCCCTTCCCTTGGATAATTTTTCACCGGGAAGTCCTGCTACACAATTACTCAAATTGGGTAGAATTTTAAAAACTCACATGAAACCTCAAAAAGGAGGAAATTTTTTAAACTTCCTCTCGGGAGCAGTCCCTAACTTACGCATACCAGGCATAGACTCAGGTTTGACTCTCAACGACGCGGCCCAGTTAGCCATGGGGTTACAAAAAGGTCGAGGATTTGTCAAAGATTTACTCCAACATGGGAAAAAACAAGCCATCATGGCCGGAGTGAAGATAGGCAGAGATGTGGTGGGAAAAAGAAAAAACATCCGAAATGCTCTTTTAACCCACGGACTCAATGCGGCCAAAAATACAGGTCTATTTGCTTTCAATCGAGGAGTCTCTTTACCCTTTAGAAAGAAGAAGAAGAAAAAAGGACAAACAGGTCAAGGAAGAAGAAGAAGAAAAAAAAGAAGAAAGCAGACAGGGAGAGGAAGAGTCCTGTTAGCCCGAGGGGGTCCTAAGAGAAAAAGGAAAAAACAAGGAGGAATTCCTAAAAGAAAACGTCATTTAGATGTGTTTGACTGAGAGAGAGAGAGAGACTATAAATAGGACAGTCCAGGGAACAGAAGGTTCATTTGTGAAAACTGAATCCTAGTAGACACATCATGTTACAGCCCGATTCCTGTGGGTGTGGGATGAACAATTTACAATTGTTTCAAGTCCCTCCGACTAATATTGCTTTAGAAGACTCGAAATGGGAAGAATATTACCCCATTTCCAGTACTTTAGATTCCGACACCGCTCCCATCGAATTTGAAATTAAAGGACAAGGAGATCACTATCTGGATTTATCTCAAACTTATGTTCAAATGGTATGTAAATTTACCAAAGACGATGGAAGTAATCTGACTGGGGCGAACAGCACTTCCAGTCCCGTGAATAATATCTTACATTCCATGTTTACGGAAATCGATGTCAGTCTGAATGGCAAAATAGTGACTCCAGGGACGGATACCTATCCTTACAAAGCTTATCTGGAGAAATTATTGTCTTACCGACCCAGAACTTTAAAGACACAGACGAGGGCCTGTAGTCTGTGGGAAAAAGATACAGCAGGACACATGGACGAAGTGGGGATAGAGGACCTTGGTGTAGCTCAAAATAAAACCTTTGATGTAACTCCGGGTGCAAATGGTGGTGCCGACACGGTGACCATTAACGAACCCATCCTCACAGCGTTACCGGCCAATTCTAAAAACGAAGGATTCCGAAAAAGACACCAAGCTATTGCTGACAGTAAGAAAATCAGTTTGCTGGATACTTTACATTTGGATTTGTTTCAACAAGATCGATTTCTACCCAATGGAGTGGACGTCCGTTTGCGATTTAATCGAGCTAGACCCTCTTTCTACATGATGATCAAAGGAGGAAGTACAGGAAAAGTGAAAATATTGAGTATGATCTTGTGGGTGAGAAAAGTCAAACCCACAGCAGTCATGATGAATACCATTAATCAAAGTTTGAATACCCACAGAGCCAAATATCCCTTGAGAAGAGTGGAAGTGAAAACCTTTACCATCCCCATAGGGACCCAGTCTAAGATTACGGATCATCTGTTTCAAGGTCAGATGCCTAAACGTCTCATTTTAGGCTTTGTGGAGAATGCGGCCTTTAACGGAGATAAAACTAAAAATCCCTTTCATTTCCAAAACTTTGGGATCAAGAAATTAGATGTCAGTATCAACGGAGAGACCATGAGTACTCGTTGTTTTGAGCCTAATTTCAACGACGATTTATATCTGAGATCATATCTCAGTCTGTATCAAGCTCTGGGAAAATTAGGAGAAGATTGGGCTCCAGACATTACCCCCAGAAGAGTATAAAAGCGGCTACACTCTATGGGGCTGGGATTTCACTAAAGATCAAGAAGCGCAATCGGATAAATTCCACATCATAGAAACAGGAAATCTGAGAGTAGAAGTGCAGTTTACCAACAATACGGCTACCACCATCAATTGTGTGGTGTATGCAGAATTCGATAACCTATTAGAAATTAACAAACAGAGAGAAGTGAGCATTGATTACTAAAAAAAAATGGATACGGGACAATTGAGAGAAGTCTTATCCAGAGAATTCAAGAGTTCTTTTGGAGGCGTGTATCCTGTAGATTTATTACCGGATCAATTAAGACCTGGAGAAAAAGCTGTCGTGGTCAATACGGATCCTCAAGATCGACCTGGAGAACATTGGGTGTGTCTATATGTGAGCAATCCCGTGGTGGAATATTTCGATTCTTATGGATTTCCTCCCTTACAAAAAGAAATTCAAGATTTTATCCAGCGTCATGCTCAACAATGGATTTATAATCCGTATCGCTATCAAGACTGGAATACCGATGTGTGTGGACAATATTGCGTGTATTATTTACATCAAAGAGACAAGAAAAGAAAGAAAACCGACGAGTGGCTATTCCCCTTTGACCAGAGTACGGCTTTACAAAGGGACAGATACGTGGCGAATTGGTTTAAAAACACTTATCATAAATTACCTACGGGTCATGGACAAAAGTGTCAATGTTTTTATCAAAATGTATTGTAAATGAGTTGTTTGTTGTTGTTGTTGTTGTTGTTAATAAAGAATGAAAAAAAAATCAAAATCTGTGTTCTTTGTCTTGTGTTATTGTTTTCAGTAAAAAATCCAGTTTGAACTGGTTAGGCTAGACTGTCTAGACTGTGAATGAAAGCGTGACGTCATAATGACATTCTTGAATCGCTGCCAAGTATTTACCTGTGTAGTCAGCATAAAAAAACGTAGGTGCAAAGGTATGTTTTGCAACAGGTATAATAAGATGATGCCTTATCTTTCAAGGTGGGGGGTATAAAAACAAGGTGTTAAAGACGATCCTCCTCAGTTGGGGGCATGTGGTTGAGTAAACGACAGTTTGGCAAGCGAATTCCTAGAATATTAGAAGAAGAAGACATGGAGATGGATAAAGATAAATTTGCCTTATTAGAAAAGAGAATGACGGAACCTATGGAGGGGGATCACGAAGCTCCTCAAACAAAAAGAAGAATAGAGTTGAAAACCCTGGATCCGGAACCTAAGAATGAATATTTACCCCTGGATGAGCCTGTGAAGGATCCTAAATGTCCAGACAGATTTTACAGGATAGCCATTAATTGGACTTTCACCATTAAAGAGCCTAAAGAAGAAGAAGATATAGACATGTTTCTGAGCAACCAAGATGATTTCTTCTTCGGTTTCCAGTATTTGATTATACAAAAGGAAAGACATCCCTGGACAGGAGAACTGCATCAAATCAGGGGATTCATTCAAATGAAGGAACCAGAAGGAGGCCTGACTATGTGCAGACTTCATATCAATGCCGATTTTGCTATGTCTCACAGTACTCCAGAATTGGAAAGTATGTTTTACAAGCAAGGAGGTGACTATGAAGAATATGGTGTTCTGAAACCTGAGGAGAGAAACAAGGAATTGGAGCCCAGAGATTGTATAGAATGGGAAATAGGAGCTTGGAAGAAACCTGAAGCTATTGCAGCTAGAGAAGCTAGGAAGAAAAAGTTCTTAAAGAATGTGAGCTGGTCAAGATGTGAATAAAAAAAAAAGATTGAACTGTTATTTATTGTAAGATCTCAATAAAAAGAAAAGAAAAAAAATTGTGGGTTTTTGTCATTTTTAAAAATAGGTTATCTTCTCCCTTTAACCATAGATTTTTTTTTCAAAACACCAAAACAAAATGGTAAGGGTTTTTAAAGATTGGTTAAAAATAGATACCATTTTTAAAAAAAAAAGGTATAAATAGGAAACATGGTACAAAACACACCTCAGTTGTGGACTGGCTTCATTATGGGGAACACCTC
>NW_026918699.1:0-14649 GCF_032062105.1 Saccostrea cuccullata | reverse complement strand
TATATACTTAGTAGTAGTTACCCCATTTCATACTGTTGGTTATTTTCGGATACACACCACGGATTTTTATTTGTCTGCCCCCGTGAATAGTCAGACAATCAAAACAAAGTTGTTTCTTTTAGCAGTAAAGGTGTATATGTAGTTTACTCGTATTCACAGCACATGAAAATGTGTTAATTTTACAAAGTGTGTGGAAAGTTACGGCCTCCATAACACATATAACAAGAGAAACTGGAGGCCAATGTATAAATATTTGAATTTCATTTTAACACCACAGACGGAAAACGCCATGTAAGTGTGACTTTATACTTTATAATCAACTAGAAATATGCCAATAGGACATGAATGCCCCGTCGAGGGTATATTAGTATAATGCAACATAAAAATTTGTATTAGTGTAGGAAATTGATCAGAATATCTTGAAAAGTGATGCAGTTGAATTGCTTACATCAGTATGTAACAGCATATGAAGTTTGACACTAATTTCTTTAGAGTGGGGTCAAGGTTAAAGGTAATGCCAAGGTCAAAAATGTTGA
Source organism: Saccostrea cuccullata (assembly GCF_032062105.1). NCBI lineage: Eukaryota > Metazoa > Mollusca > Bivalvia > Ostreida > Ostreidae > Saccostrea > Saccostrea cuccullata. Next base: position 14,113 of record NW_026918699.1, on the reverse strand, counting down.
TGCAGGTGTAAAGCTCTCATCAGCATATGGAGTTGAAAAAAATATTGTGAATGGTTTATTTAAAACTGACTTAAAACCAATTTGAAAAAAATGAGGTCAAGATCAAATGAAGGTTAAGGTAAAAAATGTTGATGCAGCTGAATTGTTTACATCAATATGTAATAGCATATAAATTTTGACACTTTTTTAAGAACATCGAGGTCAAAGGAAATGTCAAGATAAAAAAAACTCTTGATGCATAAGAACATTTCTTATCAATTAATTGTATCATTGAATATGAAGTTTGATAAAAATATCTTGAATGATTTCTGTAAAACTGACTTAAACACGATTTGATAAAAAATAGGCCAACGTCAAATGAAAGGTCAAGGTTAAAAATTTTGATGCAGTTGATTTGCTTACATCAGTATGCATCAGCGTATAAAATTTGAAACTGATTTAGGAAAAATGAAGTCAAGGTACAAGAAAAGGTCAAGGTCAAAATGTTGATGTAGTTTTATAGCTCTCATCAGTATTCATCAGCTAATGAAGTTGATAAAGATATCTTGTATGGCTCTTTAGAAACTGAGCTAAACACTTACTTAAGAAAAATGTAGTCAAAATCAAAGAAAGGTCAGGGTCAAAAATGTTGATGTAGTTGAAAAACCCTCTTCAGTGTGTATCAGCATATGAAGTTTGATAACACAACATTGAATGGTATCTTCGCAAAGCACTTATTTGAGAAAAATGGGGTCAAGAGGTCAAATGAAAGGTCAAGGTTGAAATGGTAATGCGTCTGCTTATCTCATATCAATATCTATCAGCACATGAAGTTTGATGAAAATATCTTGGATAATTTCTTTGAAATTGAGCTTTGAACTGAGCTAAGTGTGACGGAAGGACACATGGAAGGACAGAAAGACGAAAGACGGACATGACAAAACTATATGCCCCGGTCATATTCAAGGCGGAGCATAAAAATCGTTAGTATCTGTTGCTGTGGCTTTCAATTATAATTGAATTATATAAGTTATATAATTCAATTTTAATTTTTACAAAGAACATCATGGCAAAATGGGGGGCGGGGCATAGAAAACATAACTACTATATGCTGGCCATTCTTTTTTATTTCTGATAATGTCCCCGAAACTAAAAAAGTCTGGTCCCTCCCCACTAGAATTGATTTCCATGGACTTTGCTAGTATAGGAATTTTAAAAGACAACTTAGATATGTAGACACTGCGGGAGATATAAGTAAAAACTCTGAATTGTTATTTTTTTTAAAAATGTTCTCTCATACCTGTGACGGATCTTGTGTGCAAAGCAACTGAATTTCGCGCCTTTCACATCATTACATCTTTCAAAAAAATTTTAATTAAATGCTTAAGTATTAATCATCTTAAAAATATTAAGAGACACCCCCCCCCCGTTTGCAACCCCCCACCCCGACACACACACACACACACACACACACACACACACACACACACAAGAAAACGCACAGAAATGTCTCTTAGTTATTAAAGTGGTTAAATGTTTGGAAACTTAACAATGAACTCTATTCCTATTGTAACTGAGATGAGATACATAATTCCAATCAATGGAGCTTGAACTCGTATGAAAACAGAAAAAAGAACTATATTTCTAAGCACTGAATTCATTGTAGGTAGATTCTATTTAATTTTTTAGAAGAAAGATAATACATTTATATGAATTATAGGGTAACAGTTTTCTATCTAGTTTCTCATGTAAAACTTTTACTATATATTGTAAAGCAAATTCGTCAGAGGTAGGGAGCATGTCTTTAAAAGGGAGAGAGCAAGCTTTCAATAAACATGTACCTGCTTAATCTGAGGATTCTTGGACATGAAGTAGATGAAACATTACCTTAAAAGAATAATAATTAGGACAAGCAAGACCCTCCCCCCCCCATTCCTTCAATCACGTATAGAGACAAGGTCTTACTCCGGGGTCCATGACATAAAAAAAAAACTACACAGCCTAATGTTTTCTGCATATTGAGTAATATATATTGATGTTTGGCTATGTGGATTTTTTTAACAGATCGTTTTTATAAGGTATTTCGATGATAAATTACGATTACGATTTTAATATCCCGTTGTATTGCAAGGGACCATGTTTTGAGGAAAAAAGATTTCATTCACTGGAAAATATTTGCATATGTACCAGAAAATTATTTCCGTAAATCATTCACATGCCATACTTAATAAATGCAGGGTAGTGGATTTGTAAATAAAATTGATATTTACAGGGCTCATAATGAAAACGACTTATAACATCCAAAGATTTATTGATGATGTTGTTCATGAACGTTATTTTGCGGTGAAATAAAATAGAATGAAACGAAGTGGTGCAAATCGCGCATTAATCTAAGCGTCCTGACAGCTATGCCCATTTTTACTAATTCGTCCGAACAAATAACTAATTAGTCCGAACAAATTTCTAATTCGTCCGATCCCCCCCCCCTCTGGTTATCCTCATATGCTTTGTGATGGAATCTGGAAATAGGAATTTCATGTAGAACAAGCTTCCAAAAAATGGGGAGAAAAGGTTATTACTTAGAATGAAACTAACGATATCTTTACATTCTCAACACGATTTACGACGAAAGGTGCCTAAAATTAAAAATGAAAATAAAAACTAAAAAATATTAACTAAAACTTTAAAACTCGGGGCCTTAACGCGACCCATGAACCCCTACTTCCTCGGGTACTCGCATCAAAGTTTCCCGACTACATCTACGTCCATGCTCTCTCTCTCTCTCTCTCTCTCTCTCTCTCTCTCTCTCTCTCTCTCTCTCTCTTTTTTAACATGTATGAAATAATGATTGACTCCTTCAGGGATCTAATTGACAACTAATTGGTCCAGGGAGCCCTGGTGGGGCTCTGGGGTAGATCTCCCGGAAGCTTGTGGATTTTCGACGTGCATCTATCGAACCTACTGATGTCATTTTCTTTACACTTTATAAATTTGTTGTACAACCATATACGAGGTCTTTCCTGTTTTTCAAAAATGTGGCCACTCTAAATTGAGAAAGAATGTGTGCAATATCGCTGTATGAAGAACACACTAAAACAATAAAAACTTTTGAAAAAAACAAAATATGTATGCCATGGCCACCAAGGCCACTTTGATGCGGACATCCGAGGAAGTAGGGGTTCATGGGTCGCCTTAAGGCCCCAATGGGTCCAGGGAGAAGCCCTGGTGGGGGCTCTGTCTACTTTAACACTTTTGGTACCTCTGCCGGATGCTTACTTTGTAAATAAACGGAACTATTTTGTTCAGGGCATAGAGGCTACTTCCTGGAGGTAGAAGTTTATTTTTCTTTAACTTTGAAAACTGAAAGAAAAAAAACCGGATCCACCTCAACTCTGCTGCCATTGTTGTTTAGCTACATATAGTGTTAAGGGAATGTGGATGATTTGCATCAATAACTAAAAAATACTATAATTAAAATCATTAGGAAGACTAGTAAATTTACTGTCCATACAATATGTCCATTTCTAATTTTTTTTCTGTGATAACTCTTTGAAAGTTAGAGGTTTGATTTCTTAATGATTCTGCCGGAATGTAAATTAGGCAGATCGATAGGTCAGGAGCTAAGAAGGCCTAATATGCATGCAAATCTCGTGCGCATCTGTCTGTGTGTCTGACGCTAAGGATGCCAAACTTTAAATCTCGTGCGTCTGCCTTTGTGTTTGACGTCAGTGGGCGAAGACTATTGAAATTGCCATGGGAGTCCTCTTGTAATTTAAATCTATGTCTACATTTTTAAAGTCTAACTCTTCGCCCGTTATGTAAAGAACATAATACGGTTGTTACCACTATCGGCCTAGTAAATTCGTCAAAAATAAACAATGATATCTTCAGAAATAAAGTGTTGATATATTTTGCACACGATCAGGTTTTTCTGATCACGGATGTAAAATGGCGCCAAAACGTCACACAAACGCTACGTAAATCTCAAAACCATACCATGTTTCAATATATTCTCCAAAAATGGCAGTTTTCATATCTTTGACCGCAAAATTCACTTTGGCCGCAATGAACGCGATTCATGAAACTTAGATATATTTTTTATAACGCAAAAATGTTTCGATTTAACAACATCTTGTGAATCGCGTTTGCTGCGGCCAATGTTGAAATTGAGTTTATATGCCTTCTTTGTTATTCCGGATTTCAAGTTGAGAACTCTAATGTTAACTTATTTTCAATTAAATGCACCGTAATTTCTGTCAATTTATTAAGAAAGTTAAAAAATGAATAAATAAGTCTAATCATTATCATTAAGAACATAGACTGACCAATAAATTAGGTAGACATTATATTTTATCCACCCTTCAGATGAAAACTACGATAGGGATAACGTTAGATCAGTATGCTTAACGATTGAAGTTAAAGTGTTCATCTGACCCCCCCCCCCCCCCCCAAAAAAAAATGGAACAGAGAAAGATTGTAATAGTACGTAGATAAAAAAAATATTGAAATAATCAAGATTTTTAGCACTTTTTATATTTGTTTTGCAACTGATATAATTGTTTGATTCTTGCCTGGAAATGATGATGAATATTACGCAATAGACTCATTGATGACGTCACAATAGATGGTGTAAAGAATACTTTTTAAAAACTTTTTTTAAGTTGCTGACTTGCTGTTGATAATATTTTTAAGAACTTCAAAATTCCTTAGAAAAGGTAATTTGAAAGATATATGACAATTAACAATTGTGAAGAGATCCTGATATTATGTGGACGAGAAAGGTAAATTGCTTTCACCATCAATATGGAAGGGTTTTTTTTTTTCAAGTAAAATCAATCGATCTAGACCTACTTACTTAAAACAAAAATAAAAATGTTTGTAAAATTGTTAACAAATAAATTGTTGCATATTCCTTCTGAAATACGTTCTGAAATCCAGAAAAAGAAAATATGATAGATTAATTTTTTCAAGGTAAGCTGTGTGGCAACGCACTTTGAAAAAATTACGCACTTTGAAAAAAAAATTCAAAGTGCGTTAAAATTGGGACAAAATCAACGCACTTTGAAAAAAATTTTCAAAGTGCGTTAAATTTGGGACAAACTTAACGCACTTTCAAATTTTTTTTCAAAGTGCGTTAAGAGTGTACATCAATATATTTTACCATGGAGACACTTAACGCACTTTGAAAAAAAAAAATCATATTTTAGTCATGGAAAGATTTTCTTTGTTATTTATCTTTCAAAAAACTAAGCGTAACACTAACCTCAAAAATGAATTGATTTACTCCCGTCGAAAAGAGGAGAATACGGGTATAAGATCCCTTAGTCCAAATCTTTATCTTTCAGGGACGTAGCAACAGGAGGGCCGGGGGGGGGGGCATGCCCCCCCCTTTTTTTCTCCAACAGTACTTTTACTATAGTAAATGTTCATTGAAAGGATGGTTGCCCCCCCCCCCCCACTTTTTACCATAGTATAGTGAATTGAAGGAATTGTAGGGAAAAAATTGGAAGTGAAAGTAAACTGGCTTTGAAAAAGTTGGCCACTGGTATGACATTGAAAACTTTCAATAATAAATGAGTTAATTAAAACAGGTGAAAACTAGAAATTTTTAAGTACAGTAAAACGTATGAGAGAGAAAGAATTTTCATAGTTTTGAACAATCAAATTGGCCCCTTTTTATTATGATAAATGCTAAGTTGCTTGAAGCTGTCCTCTGTTAGTGCCCCTATACACCTTTACATCTACTTATCAAAGATTAGAATTTAAAAAAAAAGAAGAAACGAATTAATGAACTTAAATTTTAATTTTAATTACTTTAATTTTCCCTTTTATTTTATCAAAACCTTAAATATTTAAAACGTCAATATCTCAGGTCCTACAATGACTTTATCATACAAAAGTTATAAAACCAGGATCTGTTATTTATCATACCGATTATTTGAAGGAATATTGATCAATCTTTACATTTTTTTCAAAGTGCGTTAATATGGTCCAAATTAACGCACATTGAAAAAAAATTATTTTTTTCAAAGTGCGTTAGCTTGGTCCCAAATTTTAACGCACTTTGAAATTTTTTTTCAAAGTGCGTAATTTTTCAAAGTGCGTTGTAACAAAGCTGTCCAAACAAAACTAGTCATTGTCGCTGTAAATATCGATATCTCGTACACCCGATGGTTAAGTGGGCTTCATTGTTTTCAGTGTATTATGTAAAATGATTAAAAACCAATGTCTTTATGTATATTTAGTGGTGCATATTGCACAATACATGTTACAAGTTCATTACCATGATTACACTGTTCATAAGTATAGAAAGTAATTTAATCATAAAATTGGGGGGGCGCCTCTTCGATTGAGAGAACCGGGTTTGTTTCATTTTTAATTTTATTCTTTTTATACAATTTACCTGTATAATAATTTCAAATAATTCCACACGTAACATTCAGAAACCTAGTTTTTTGACTGATCCTTAAACATTTTCTTGCCAAAAAAAAAAAAAAAAAAAGAGCAAAAAAAAAAAACCTACTCCCCCTGTGTGGACGTCCCTTCAATGACAATTTGTATGTATGTACCTTGTTTTTCTCTCTACAACCAAATACCTGAAATGACTCCGCATTGTTGTTTTCCTCCTTAAATTGCAACAAAGTTGTAGGGGGGTATATAAATTAGTTTTTAATAGATAATATATATAATATAAGTGCGTGCGAATAAACAGATGACTAAATATTCATTTTCTGGCTTACACTTGCATTTTGTCTTATTACGACTTGCTCTCCTTATTCTACTCCAGCAATTGCATTTTAGTGTCATTGTTAAAAAAAGTTGTGTAAAATCGGATTCGGAATTTTCTTTCGTCGACTTGAAAACAGACAGCGGTAAATAAGTAAATACAATTGAATTTCAATTGACGACATTATAAGTAAATGCATAAAAGGCAGTCCGATTAAAATCAAACCTTCACTAGCTCCTTTTTATTTTGTTTGACATAAATCTTTACAAGAACATTTGGACAAGTTAATGGGAATGAAATGAAATTATCTTGGAAAAGCTCATTCAGTCATACAGTGGTTTAAAAGTAAATAATCTGAGAATTGGCGACCCCTACTGTAAATTAAATCAATGGCCGTCCCTTAATTAATAACAAGGAGTTCAGTTTTATTGATGTTGACTTATATTCTGTTACAATGTATGATATGCATGTACATATATCAAATATGACAGACTGTTAAAAATGAAAATAAAGATATTATTTGTATTAAACTTGATAAAAAGACATATGGATATTAATCGTACGGTACGGTTTTCATGTCTTAGAAATATAGTGTTTTGGAGGTAGCGTTTGGGGGTGGGGGTTGGGGTTATGTAATGGGGGTGTTCTCTTCTATGATATGATCTTGTTACACAGTTTCCCAAGAAGACTCTAAGAAGTTCTGAATACACACAACACAACAATTGACAATATGTGCAGTTGTATGCACAAAGTTGTGGGTTATCAAAGTAGGGCTGCGAGAATGTTTTGTAGCATGGTGGAGTTTATCACATATTTAAATGTTCTTTTCACAGTTTCTCTTTTCGGCGAAAAAAAATCTTGCGTTTCCAAAACAAGTTTTACTGCTTTTCCGCGATTATATTTTTTTCCCGCCAGTTACGGTATTTTACCATGTACCTCTTAATTCGAAGAGCTAAGTTAAACCCGTTTCTCCTTGATCACCACTGTCTTATGTCATTTTCACATTTTCTTTAAATATGTTTATTGTTTTGTTTCAAATGCAGCAATCTCTTTTAAACCGGTTTTTATTGATCGGTAAGACACATCGACATTCTTTAAATTATTGAACTTTCTGAAAATAAATTCATCATACATTATGTCTCGTACGTGTATGCATTTGTACACATGTAAGGAGATAAATGCATGTAAATGCAGGTATATTTTGACAACCGTTTGATGATAAGTGCTTACCGTACATGTATAACTATTTAAAAATCGTTTTTTAGCAACGGCGAGCCTGTGTAACCTTTGGATGGCCGGGTGACCACTTCACGACACAATTATTAATACATGTGCAATGTACATTATTATAGAAGCATAATAACATATCCGACTACCACAAATGCTAAATACATATAAAATAAATATGTTATTGTCAAAAGGACAGGGGATGACATAGCTGTCGTCGTTGTGAATATTTTCTCTTTCATACACGCAAGATAATATATTTGTCTGTTCTTTGTTTTTTAAAAAAATATGTAACCTTATTCAGCTTCATATCAATAATGAGTATATACTATTCATAAGCAGGGACATAGTATAAGGGGCATTACCTATACCAAAGGAAATGTTTACTCAAAGTAAGGTTGGAGCCTCCACATTTCAGCACAGTACAGTGTTATAAAGAAAATTTACCCCAAAAAGTTTGAATTAAAAGATAGTTGGTCTTGAAAAAAGTTACCCCCCCCCCCCCCCCGAAATAGGATGTTCGACTTTGGGCAACTTTTAATTTTTGGGGTTTTTTTGTTTTGTTTTTTTTTTTTTTTGCTCGTCAACTTTTTCAGGTTAGTAAAAAAAATTTTGTCAGGTTGCCCCCCCCACCACTTTCAAAAACGATGGTACGTGCCTGAAAAGTAATATACTGTAGTAATAAAACCGAAACAAAGTAATGCATAGATAATGTCTTAGCTTAATCAATAATAAATCTTTAATAGGTAAAGAAAAAAAATCAAGGAAAATGCTGGCATAAAAACTGATTTTTATTTTGCAGTCAAAATTTTATACGCAGTATAAAAGCACACCTTGCGCTTTCAAGTGTACATACATAGAATTACGTACATCTATGTATATTCACGTACATGTATATACCTAAATAAGTAAATAAAAGGTAAGCATGATTTATCGTATACTGGTATTTCAAAATTTAATGTAGTATTTTAATTAATATCATGAATTGTAGGGAAATGGAGGGGAAAAATTCTGACAATAAATACGGTTTCTTGATGAAATAGTTTTTCTCGGAAACTTATCTTACATGGCATATACGCCTTTCTACGCCTCTGACTTGAAAAACAAGAGTAGTGTGAAAAAAACATTCATAACTTCGTTAATACTGCAAATATCCTAATAAATCTTATCTGTTTGGAAAGAGTAAATAATTACGATAAAATAATATGCTGAATTTTTTTCTTGGTTGTACCAGTTTTTTGCTAGCTTGAGCTAAACTTTGGGCACAATTTGAACGATTTTGCCATTATCGACATCAATGCAGGGGTAACACGATCTATATAAAAATGCTGAATTCTGGTGATTACCTCCCAACCCCAACACTATCCCCACAAAATACTTACAATTGGTTTGTAAAATATGTACACCATGCTCATAATTTTCAACACGCTAATAAAATATTTTATTATAATATATTTAACTAAGAAAAAAAATGAATGAAACTCATTCTCGAATAAATAAAAAATCCAGCATAATCATGGTGTATTTCCTTGCCATGGCAACTGAAATTATATTTTTATAACTATTTTCAGAAACTACACAATGCCTGCTTTCAGAATATATATGCATTGGTATACACAAAAATTACAATAAATACTCGAAAAATGCATTGAAATCTTAATATCAATTTGTCTAGAAATGCTTAAATTCTTTGCCATCGAATTTTCGAAGGGGTTAAATGACCCACGATTATTGTAAATATCAATTCATATAAAGAAAAAAAAAAATTAAAGGTTTAATTTATAACAGATTAAATAAAAAAAAAGATAAGTAAAAATTAGACTTAAATATGAATTTATTATAAGAGAATATAATTTTAAGGTTGAGAAATGTACAATTCTTTACGCTGTACAGGAATCATTACGTTGAAATTTGATAACGCCATGTGAACGTTATGACGTCGTAACGTCGTCAGTGTTATTTTCTTAAGAAAACATTGCATTTTTAGTGAGTTGTGTAGGGAAAACGGTTTGAGATATTTTGAAAAAATAAATTGATTTAGAACAGGGGTATCCAAGACATATTATTTAAAAATTATCACCAGATTTTGGGAATAGGCGGATTTTGGTGCCTAACGTACCTTAATCTTATCGCATGTTTCCCACTATTGTTGATGCCCTGGCATACTATACTAACTAGACAGTGATTCCTTAAATATTTTCTTATTGTTGATGCCCTGGCATACTATACTAACTAGACAGTGATTCCTTAAATATTTTCTTATTAAGACTGTTTAAATAATAACAGGTCAAGGTCATATGCATCTCTGTGTAAGATATACATGTAAGCAGCAGCCACATGAGTATTTTCCTCCAAAGTTGTGGCCTGAGTAATCCCTTCTCAACACTTGTAATCTAGACACGAAGATAAAAAGACAAGGCAATTCCTATATACATGTACTAGGGCCATGTTTAAAATTTTTTTGTTTGCATTTATTAATCTATAACTTAGAATGGGCAGGTACTTTGATATTTTTTTCTGATTTTTTAAATTATTTTTAAAATTTTGTAATACGTACATAACAAAAATTGCTCTTGTTATTACTCACTGTTTAATTATATCAAAAATCAAAAATAAAACATATCCTGTGAACTTGAAACTTAAAAACAAAAAAAAAAATACAAAATAACTGGAAAAGGTTTGGGCCGGGTGTATTTTCAGTGGGTTGATAGACAACAGCAACGACAAAAAACACAATAAGCTCAGGCTAACTTTATTTGCAGGGGTAAGATAACACTTAAAATAAGGTAACATTTTTATCAATTAAAGATTATATTTTATTTCTCAAAGTAAGAACAAACAAAAAATTAAATTAACAATAAAAGTGAAATATTAATACAAAAACCATTTACATTCATGTAAATATCTGGATGGATGGATGGATGGATGGATGGATAGATGGATAGATAGATAGATAGATGGATAGATAGATAGATAGATAGATAGATAGATGGATGGATGGATGGATGGATGGATGGATGGATGGATGGATGGATGGATAGATAGATAGATAGATAGATAGATAGATAGATAGATAGATAGATAGATAGATAGATATTTTTTTTAAATCTCAAAGACACCAAAAAGTCATGAAATAACTACAGCAAAAATGTTACAACAAACATATGACAGTGACCCATAATCCATGAACAGTATATGACAATGACCCAAAAACCATGAGAATTCCAAATATACTAATATACATGTATGTTTGCGTATACACAAATGCTTGAACTAAAAGACACCAAAAAGTCGTAAAAAACTACAGTAAAACTTGTTTACAACGAAGTCACTGGGCCCTGTGAAATTACTTCGCTATATCTGTAATTCGTTCTATCCGTATAGGAAATTCCTAAAATTTTCATAGTTGGGGATCCAAGAAAACTTCGCTATATTCCAGAATTCACAATATCCGTGTTCATACTAAACGGGTTTTACTGTACAGGAAAAATGTTAGAATAAACATTCTATGAAAATGACCCACAATCCGTGCACAGACACATACAAGTATATATGACAATGATCCACAAATCCACAACTCATACGCATTTCACTATACTAAAATGCATGTACATGTATGTTTGCATATACACAGATGTCTGAACTCAAAGACACCAAAAAGTCATTAAAAAACTACAGGAAAAATGTAAGAACATATATTTTATGGAAGTGACCCACAATCAATGAACAGAACCATACAAGTATATATGACAATGATCCATTAACCATGAGCATTTGAATATACTTAAATACATGAATGTTTGCATATACACAAATGCCTGAACTCAAAGACACCAAAAAGTCACGAAAAAAAACTAGAGGAACAATGTTAGAATAAACATTCTATGAAAGTGACCCACAATCCATGAACAGACACAAACAAGTATATATAACAGTGATTCACAAACCATTATCATTCCAATATACTACATGTAGCTTACATGTATGTTTGCATACAGAAACCAAAATTATAAACAAACTGCCTACAAAATGTAAAAATGTTAGAACAATAAATAACAGTGACCAACAATCCAATACTAAAGTTGAAAAGACACATACATGTATATATAATGACCCAATTATATATTTTTTTCTGATTTTAAACATGGTAGAGTAAGCAGATTTAAACATGTTAAAATACAAAAATCTAAATTACAAAAAGTGGAATAGAACAGAAATGGCACAGAAATTCCAATTTGCAGGAAACTTAAATTTATATTATTAATATGTGATAGCTTTGTTCAAATATGAGCACACTGACCCAAAGAGCAAAGACTTAAATTAGTGCAGCCTTTGTATTAGTTGTTTTTTTTTTTTTAATAAAAATTTAAAAACAAGGGCACATTTTAAATTTTTACATAAAAACTTATATTATCACTTTTCGAACTACAAAGCAGTGTATCAACAGATTTTTAATATCTGCATAATAAAGTGTAATTCAAAATGTACCGGTTATTATATACAGATTGAGATGGAATTAACTGTAGAAAAAGACAGTTTTATATTTTGTCCATATATCAGCTACAGAGCAAGTAATTAGTCACGTTCACTTGAACACCATTAGGCTCCTGGCTTATCTAAGGAACAAGTTTATATTCTGCAAAATGGTATTCACTGGTTTGTGGAATAGTACAAGTTTTCCAACAGGGCCTGCCTCAGTAATCCTCTTGAAGAAACATGATCAAAAGACCTTTACAACTGTCTGCTGGAACCTTTGAAAATGAAAGTGGAAGTAGGTGAATTCCAGACTTCTCAATGGTGTTATAATAAATAAAAATAATTCACTTGTTCTTCTCAATAAATAACATTTGCCAAGTATTTTGTTAGGAAAGATACTCCTTATCAACAAGTATGAGGCTATAGTGTAGTGTATCTTCACAAATTTTTTTATTCAAGTCTGCAAATTAAGGAATTGGTAATTTTTTCTGCACTACTTTCTTCTCCTAACTCTGCTAAACAAGAGACCCATGGGCCTTATACGTCACCTAAGTATCAAGCAACAATTTTCCAACCATTGAAATTGGTTCGCGTTTTAAACCAGGGTACATGAAATTCACAATTTTGAACAAGGCACCATTGATTATTTTAACTATACACTTAATATGCTTTCTTTGGTTACTTAATACCCAGAAGTAGATCAGAGAAACAAAGGGAAAATGCATTTTCATAGCAAAGAGCAGAATTCAAAGCAATAATTTATTTCAGAAACGTTTTCTTACTCTCGCCCAAATATCACATATTTCAACACAGTAACCATGTATTTTATATATATCTATCCTTGCATGTTAATACTACACCTGCTTTAAGTCTAGTTTATCTAGTGTATGCAACCCCTGATCCTGAGCCACCCTCTGTAGTATGCGAGTTAAAATTTATAACATAAACATTTGTTTTCCTCATCCTCTACATTGTCTTATCCTACAATCTGGTCTCTCTCAACTTTATAACCTAAATATTTAATACTGATGATTGTTAAAGTTATTTCAAAGTACAGTGCTGCTATCCTACAAGTTGACATGGGATGGGATCGGATAGGATTCAGGATTGAGGATTCACGACAGGAACATATAGAAATTAATCCAATCCTATCCTGTATCCTACAGCTAATCAGATTCGAGCAAAGGTTCATTCATATTTCAGAATAATTTACAAAAACGAAATACAGTATAAGATGTTTACAAAAGAAATATTTATAAAGTTTAAATAGAAAATAAAACATTCTCTTTACCAAAAACAGATTTACAATATAAACTTCGAGTAATACGGGGTGCGATCTAACCGTGAACGAGAACCGGTGTTGTATAGTAGCCTTTCCCCCTAGCCATCTTTCCCCCCGGAAACATGGCTATATAGTAGTTTTTCCCCCCGGGAAAATGGCTATATAGTAGATTTTCCCCCATGGAAAGATGGCTATATAGTGGGATTTCCCTCTTTTATAGCCAGATTACCCCCAGGGAAAACCTACTATATAGTAGATTTTCCCCCCCTTTTTCATTCCGGTTAAGTTTATGGAGGACCATTCTTTGTAATAATTCGCAATACATGCGTATTTGAAAAGACATTGATTATCACCGACACGTAATTAAGTAGACTGACATTTCTTTTTGTTATGAAATCAATCCATTACGATAAGGAAATTGT
>NW_026918698.1:0-14618 GCF_032062105.1 Saccostrea cuccullata | reverse complement strand
CAAAATATTGACTTTAAAAGAGTTATTGAATAAAAACTGTTGGCCCCTTTCAGCCCTTATTTTGATGAGTCAGCACATTTTTCTAGATATCATATTAAAGATCTTTATATTTTGCACAAATGTTGCTCAGTATGTTTTAACAAAATATTTATATTTTAAAAGATATGATACAAAATGTCTCAAAAAAACACTCATAAAACGTGTCCTAAATTTTGACCCCTACCGAGCTTCCATACTATGCACTTCCGGAAAATATCCTGACTATGTTGCAACGTGGCAACATGTCCTCTATCATCACTAAAAATTTCAGCTTTCTAGCTTGAGCCGTTTTTGAGTTCCATCACAGACAAGGAGGTTTTCCAAATTTTGATCAAAGGGCGATAACTCCAGACCGGAAGTGAATTTCGAAAAAATAATTTGCCGGAATTAATTTCAGATGACAACGCATCGACTGTGAAAATTTGAAGCAAATCGAACGAGCCATCTCCGAGAAATCTTCTGCACAAATTTTGTAAGAAGAAAAAAGAATAAAAATAATAAAGGTAAAAAAGAAACCGAAGAATAATAGAAGGGTCTTCCGCCGAAGACGGAAGACCCTAATAAAAGTGAAAAAGAAACCGAAGAATAATAGAAGGGTCTTCCGCTGAAGACGGAAGACCCTAATAATAATAATAAGAAACAGTAGAATAACCATAAGGTCTTCCGTGAAGACGGAAGACCTTAACTAGATAAGATTCAGGAAAAATAAAACCTCGTTAAATCGAGCTGAAAAGTGAATCAAAATTTTGGTCACAAGGAGGGTTGAACACAGGTCGCCAACGTGAATGCACTTTTTTCTCTTTTATCCCCAACGCGCAAACCATTAATCTTTGGGGAGTACAGCTCTAAATATACTTGTGTATACTTTTGCAACAGTACACCTGTCTAAGAATTATGTAACGGTTGATTTTGCGCATATTTAAAGTACGCGAAACGCGCACCATAGTTTATTTACCGACAGTCTATTTATAGAGCTTCTGTCCTTGCGCCTGGTATTTAATTTTATTTAGAGATTATATTATTAAAAACGTTATAAAAATTCTATTTGGATATTAATGTTGTTGTTATCTATTTTTTATTAATTTTCAGTGCAGTGATTTGAATTTATAAAATTGTAATTTTGTTGAGTAAATCTCTAAGATTTAAACTGGTTTGTCAAGTAATTTATTTATACTCACTTTGCTGACGCCCCTGTTTATGAACGGAACGTGTTCGAGATAGAGAGTTTGAGAGTGATGCGTGTTACGGTAAGAATGGTGTTATTTTTGTGTTTTATTTAACTTGAATTATACTAAATATTATATTCTTTTATCGTATATATAATAAATACCGGTATATTGTTTATTTTGATGTAGACACCATATACGCAGTGTAAAACATTCAAGTATGAGTGACTGGGTGTGGCATCGCCATATTTTGGTGGTATGTGTTCGTTTGAATTTAACTTGATTTGCTGATTAATTATTTTATTTTTGTTTGTGTGTTTTGTTGGTAATGTGTATATATTTTTGTTTGTTTGTAGCTCATTGCCAATTTGAAATTTAATTAAAATAAAAGAACCGTAAAAAGAACTTGACTTTACTCGTTACAAATGGCGTCGTGGACATACAATTAAAAAAATATTTTGGCAATGAGTTACTTCTAGGCCCACACTCGATGATAACTTCGGAATTCGGAAGTGCCCTTTGCCTTTGTCGACGTTTAACAGACTACAGTGCCATTTGATAGACGTTTTTGATGTCCCAAGTTTAAGTTCAACTACCAATAAACGAGTGCATTCGCCAAAGACTTTGAGTTTGGTTAATGATCAACATCAACACAACGGACATCCGAGTGTTCCAAACAACGCCCATTGAGGTGACAAAAAACTTCACCTGTTTATAACTGTACATGCACTTAAAATAAGAACTGTGTAGTTATATCTGTGAATTACTCTTTCAAATATGTCTACTAAGAGAGAAATCAAAGAACTTCTTGAACTTGAAAAAGAAAATCAGAACAATTAGAGAGTGAAATAGCAACACTTCACCAGAGGTTAAAGAAAACTGAAAGTGCTTTGAGTTTAAAAGAAATAGAAATGAAATATAAACATGAAGCAAAACCAAATAAAACTGTCTATGTTACGAGAGAGAAAAAGATTGCAAGGTTGTGTGGTAGGCCTGTGAAAGAGAGTGACCCCGAAGTAGCAGAATGGTTAGATGATGCTAGGCAACATTTAAAAGTTATTGATGATGAAGATGCTAAGATAGATTTTTTGATGGACAATTTAGGTGGTCAGGCAAAAGATGAAATAAGATTAAGACCTAGAATAGAAAGAAATACATCTGACAAAATTTTAGAAATCGTTAAAGATGTTTTTGCAAGTACAGAAACTTTGGGCGCGTTGCAGCAGCAATTTTATCAAAGAGATCAGAAACATGGCAAGTCGTTGCAAAATTACTCTTTAGCATTAATGAAATTACTCGACAAGATCGTGGCAAAAGATTACAAAGCTGTAAACGATTTCGATGAGATGTTAAAAGAGCGGTTTGTTGAAGGTATTCGTGATTCATCTCTCCGAAAAGAGATTAGACGTTTTTCGTTCGAAAAGAAATCTATGCCTTTTGGTGAATTTAGACAAACGGTGTTACAATGGTCTGAAGATTAAAAGAGTGAGCCACTAGGTAAGGCATGCTCAGTACATGAAACTAGCATTCAAGAGAGTATGAAAACAAAGGTTACAAAATCACATGATGATGGTCAGTTATCAGAAATTCTTGATATTCTAAAATTGCAACAAAAGCAAATAGATGAAAATCAAAAAGAGTTAAAGAAATTATCAGAAGAGGTTATGAGAAAAGTAAATCCACAGTTTGAAACCAAACCCTTGCAAGGAAGACAGTTTCCTAAAGTCAGACAATCCCATTTAACATGTTTCCGTTGTGGTGGAAAGGGACACAAAGTACAAGACTGTAGTACGCAGTTGGAAAACAACAATCCTCCACGTAAAGGTAAGTCACAAGGGGCACCTGTCGCTAATTTTCCTTTAAACGCGAAGCGTCTGTTGTAGAGAGTCGCCCAGCAGACGAAAGTGAGAGGATAAAAGACTCATTTGATCAGAGGATCATTGACAGAGCTATAGGACAATGTCCTGTCGTAACAGTACAGATTTAAGGTAAGCCAATTTCGTGTCTGATTGACACTGGTTCACAAGTATCTACTATCACTGAAACTTACTTTCGAGATCCGTTGAAAGCTGAACCTAAATTAATTGACGTTACAAAGTGGATGAAAGTGTCTGGCGCCAATCACTTACCTATACCATACATTGGTTATTTTGAGGTAGTGATAGACACTGCTCATGGTCGTGTACCAAATGTTGGAATACTGGTGGTTAAGGATTCCACAGACCAATATGGTAAGCAGAAAAAGTAACAAGTTCCTGGAGTACTCGGGAGTAATTTCTTCCATATTCTAAAGGAACAAGTTGAACAAAATGTATATTCGGTTACTGAAAAGAATGATCAGTTATTGAATACATTGTCGATTTTTGAAATGAGTACGTCAGTTTCAGGTTCTCAAAGATCTAGTTTTGTCAAAGTTGCGGGTCAAGATCCTATCAAAATTCCTGCAAATTCAATGAAGGTTGTTTTAGGTACTGCACGTCAGACGTCCAAGAATTTCTGTGGGATGGTTCAAGCTGTCCATGGCAATAATGGTACGCTACCGAAAAACATCTTGGTGATCGATACCTACGCAGATGTAGAGAATGGTATGATTCCAGTTCGAGTCGTAAACGTTGGAGATGAAGATGTTTAGTTGAATCCAAAGACCAGGATCGGCATCTTTCATGACGTCAACGTTGAGTACGCTGCTCAGCCCAACTGCCAGGCAGAAATAGAGGTAAGTACTCAAGAAATTCAAGTACACATCGAAAATATTCATGAGAATTTTGAAAGGCTAGATGATGTCAAAGCAGTAATAAGCACAGAAAAAGCCATTCAAATTCATGGTGTAGAAGTAGATGTTGGAAGAATCATATCAGATGACGAGAAAGAAAGGTTAGTATCAGTTCTAAATAAGCATCAGGACGTTTTCTCCAAAAACAGCGACGATCTGGGTTCTACCGATACGGTCAAACATAAAATACTTACCACAGATGACATTCCTGTCAAATTGCCACACAGACGTATACCTCCTAATCAAATCGAAGAAGTAAAGTTGCACATTCAAACTCTTCTGAAACAAGGTATTATTCGACCCAGCACAAGTCCATATGGAGCCGCCGTTGTATTAGTACGCAAGAAAGACGGTACATTACGTCTTTGCGTCGACTATCGGCGACTAAATCTCAAAACAATCAAAGACGCATTCCCAATTCCCAGGATTGAGGAGGCACTAGATGCACTTCATGGCGCTAAATTCTTTTCTACATTAGATCTAGCACAAGGTTTCTATCAGGTACAGATGGATGAGCAGGACCGTCAGAAAACGGCATTCAGAGTTGGTCCCTTGGGTTTGTATGAATTTGTCCGCATGGCTGGGTACTATCGCAAATTCATAAAAGGTTTTAGTCAAATTGCTGCTCCTCTTCATGCTGTATTGTCTAAACAAGAGAAAAAGACCAAAGGTAGGAAAATTGTAACAACGCAAATTCCGTTTAAACATAAATGGAATTCAGAGTGTGACAATGCTTTTAAAAAAATTAAATCATGTCTTACAAATACCCCAGTTTTAGGTTTTCCAAACTTCAGCTCTCCATTTATCGTAGAAACAGATGCCAGTTTCGATGGATTGGGTGCAGTTTTGAGTCAACAACAAGAGTCCGGAAGAGTCGTGATCGCCTATGCATCTAGAAGCCTTAGACCAGGTGAGAGAAACATGTCGAATTACAGCTCCATGAAATTGGAATTACTTGCTCTAAAATGGGCGGTAACTGAAAAGTTTCGGGACTATTTGTTAGGTAGCAGTTTTATCGTGTACACTGACAACAATCCCCTCAGTTATTTCAAAACAACAAAGTTAGCAGCCAATGAACTGAGATGGGCTTCGGAGTTGGCACAGTTCAATTTTGATATCAAGTATAGATCCGGAAAGTCAAACAAAAACGCAGATAGTCTTAGCAGAAGGTATTTAGATAGTAATTCTGAGGAAATTTTAGCAGATTTGTCTCAAAGTATTTCCTTGAGAGAATTTATTACAGACTGTCAGACAATTACAACGGATAAAGAACTAACTCCTATGTTTCCTGAATACACTTCAGACGATTTACGGAAACTGCAGGTGGAGGATCCAAAGATCAATAGAGTGCTTCACTGGATGGAGATTGGTCACAAACCAACATCACGTTAAATTTCAAAAGAGAACGGAGAGGTGAGAAAATACCTAAGGAAGTATCATTTGTTACAGTTCAAGAACGGTGTCTTGTACATGACAAGCAAGGGATTGGATGGTGAGTGTTTGCAGTTAGTGTTACCAAAATGTCTTAGGCCACAGGTAATGGAGTCTCTGCATGATTGTTCTGGACACCAGGGTCGCGAAAGAACATTTGCACTTGTGAGGAAAAGATGTTACTGGCCAGGAATGCAGGCAGACGTGATAAAATGGATCGAGAGATGTGAAAGATGCAAGATTGCTAAGACACCAGTTCCAACAATTAGACCATCAATAGGTAACTTGATAGCTAAACAACCATTAGACATTTTGGCAATGGATTTTACATTATTAGAAAAATCTTCCGATGGTTTTGAGAATGTTCTCGTTTTGACGGACGTTTTCACGAAATTTACCATGGCAATTCCTACAAAGAATCAGAAAGCTTCTACTGTCACTAAACAACTGGTTTACAATTGGTTCCATAAAATTGGCATACCAAGTCGTTTGCATAGTGACCAAGGTAGGTATTTTGAAGGTGAGGTGGTTAAAGAGTTATGCAAGTTGTATGGTATCAAAAAGTCACGTAGTACTCCCTATCATCCTGAAGGTAACTCGCAATGCGAGAGATTCAACCGAACGCTGCATGATAGGTTAAGAACGCTTGATGCGCAGAGAAAAAGAAAATGGACGGCGTATTTGCCAGAACTTGTTTATGTTTACAATGTTACACATCATTCTCCTACAGGATTGACGCCTTATTTCCTCCTTTATGGAAGAGAACCAAGATTACCTGTAGATTACTTGTTAGGTACCAACAAGGACGATGTAAGTTACCAGGTGGACGATTGGTTGAAGTCCCACAAAGAACATCTTAAGTACGCCTGGACTGTTGCAGGTAAGAACACAGAGAAGAGTGCAGAAAAACGACGAGAGTTTCACGAAAGGAAATCCACTCCTTGTTCTATTGATGTAGGAACAAAGGTCCTTATCAAAAATCATGTACAAGGTAGGAATAAGATACAAGATGTGTGGAAATCAGATCCTTACTTTGTCACAGGTAAGTTGCAGGAAAATGTTTACGAAGTAAAGTCAGCAGATGGAAGTAATGAAACAAAAGTTCTTCACAGAAATGAGCTCTTAGACATGAAAGAAAAGCCCCAAAACGAGCAAAATAATATTTGTGAAGAGTCTGATTCTGATGAGGAGATAGAGGCATAGATTATGACTTTGAACAAAAGACATTTCTTCGTGTTTTTATAAATTGTGTATATAGTCAGTTTTATCTACTTGTTGATGAGGGCATCAACAAAATTGTGCGGGGAGGAATGTAACGGTTGATTTTGCGCATATTTAAAGTACGCGAAACGCGCACTATAGTTTATTTACCGACAGTCTATTTATAGAGCTTCTGTCCTTGCGCCAGGTATTTAATTTTATTTAGAGATTATATGATTAAAAACTTTGTAAAAAAATCTATTTGAGTATTTATCTACTTGTGTTTTAATTTTAATTAATTTTCAGTGCAGTGATTTCAATTTATACGCGTAAAATTATAATTTTGTTGAGTAAATCTCGAAGATTAAAACTGGTTTGACAAGTAATTTATTTATACTCACTTTGCTGACGCCCCTGTTTATGAACGGAACGTGTTCGAGATAGAGAGTTTGAGAGTGATGCGTGTTACGGTAAGAATGGTGTTATTTTTGTGTTTTATTTAACTTGAATTATACTAAATATTATATTCTTTTATCGTATATATAATAAATACCGGTATATTGTTTATTTTGATGTAGACACCACATACGCAGTGTAAAACATTCATGTATGAGTGACTGGGTGTGGCATCGCCATATTTTGGTGGTATGTGTTCGTTTGAATTTAACTTGATTTGCTGATTAATTATTTTATTTTTTTGTGTGTGTTTTGTTGGTAATGTGTATATATATTTTTGTTTGTTTGTAGCTCATTGCCAATTTGAAATTTAATTAAAATAAAAGAACCGTAAAAAGAACTTGACTTTACTCGTTACAATTATAAAAGGCGGGTAAAATTGCATTTTAAAATCAGAAAATTGTCCGACTATCGGCGACTAAATCTCAAAACAATCAAAGACGCATTCCCAATTCCCAGGATTGAGGAGGCACTAGATGCACTTCATGGCGCTAAATTCTTTTCTACATTAGATCTAGCACAAGGTTTCTATCAGGTACAGATGGATGAGCAGGACCGTCAGAAAACGGCATTCAGAGTTGGTCCCTTGGGTTTGTATGAATTTGTCCGCATGGCTGGGTACTATCGCAAATTCATAAAAGGTTTTAGTCAAATTGCTGCTCCTCTTCATGCTGTATTGTCTAAACAAGAGAAAAAGACCAAAGGTAGGAAAATTGTAACAAGGCAAATTCCGTTTAAACATAAATGGAATTCAGAGTGTGACAATGCTTTTAAAAAAATTAAATCATGTCTTACAAATACCCCAGTTTTAGGTTTTCCAAACTTCAGCTCTCCATTTATCGTAGAAACAGATGCCAGTTTCGATGGATTGGGTGCAGTTTTGAGTCAACAACAAGAGTCCGGAAGAGTCGTGATCGCCTATGCATCTAGAAGCCTTAGACCAGGTGAGAGAAACATGTCGAATTACAGCTCCATGAAATTGGAATTACTTGCTCTAAAATGGGCGGTAACTGAAAAGTTTCGGGACTATTTGTTAGGTAGCAGTTTTATCGTGTACACTGACAACAATCCCCTCAGTTATTTCAAAACAACAAAGTTAGCAGCCAATGAACTGAGATGGGCTTCGGAGTTGGCACAGTTCAATTTTGATATCAAGTATAGATCCGGAAAGTCAAACAAAAACGCAGATAGTCTTAGCAGAAGGTATTTAGAAAGTAATTCTGAGGAAATTTTAGCAGAAGTGTCTCAAAGTATTTCCTTGAGAGAATTTATTACAGACTGTCAGACAATTACAACGGATAAAGAACTAACTCCTATGTTTCCTGAATACACTTCAGACGATTTACGGAAACTGCAGGTGGAGGATCCAAAGATCAATAGAGTGCTTCACTGGATGGAGATTGGTCACAAACCAACATCACGCCAAATTTCAAAAGAGAACGGAGAGGTGAGAAAATACCTAAGGAAGTATCATTTGTTACAGTTCAAGAACGGTGTCTTGTACATGACAAGCAAGGGATTGGATGGTGAGTGTTTGCAGTTAGTGTTACCAAAATGTCTTAGGCCACAGGTAATGGAGTCTCTGCATGATTGTTCTGGACACCAGGGTCGCGAAAGAACATTTGCACTTGTGAGGAAAAGATGTTACTGGCCAGGAATGCAGGCAGACGTGATAAAATGGATCGAGAGATGTGAAAGATGCAAGATTGCTAAGACACCAGTTCCAACAATTAGACCATCAATAGGTAACTTGATAGCTAAACAACCATTAGACATTTTGGCAATGGATTTTACATTATTAGAAAAATCTTCCGATGGTTTTGAGAATGTTCTCGTTTTGACGGACGTTTTCACGAAATTTACCATGGCAATTCCTACAAAGAATCAGAAAGCTTCTACTGTCACTAAACAACTGGTTTACAATTGGTTCCATAAAATTGGCATACCAAGTCGTTTGCATAGTGACCAAGGTAGGTATTTTGAAGGTGAGGTGGTTAAAGAGTTATGCAAGTTGTATGGTATCAAAAAGTCACGTAGTACTCCCTATCATCCTGAAGGTAACTCGCAATGCGAGAGATTCAACCGAACGATGCATGATAGGTTAAGAACGCTTGATGCGCAGAGAAAAAGAAAATGGACAGCGTTTTTACCAGAACTTGTTTATGTTTACAATGTTACACCTCATTCTTCCACAGGATTGACTCCTTATTTTCTCCTTTATGGAAGAGAACCAAGATTACCTGTAGATTACTTGTTAGGTACCAACAAGGACGATGTAAGTTACCAGGTGGACGATTGGTTGAAGTCCCACAAAGAACATCTTAAGTACGCCTGGACTGTTGCAGGTAAGAACACAGAGAAGAGTGCAGAAAAACGACGAGAGTTTCACGAAAGGAAATCCACTCCTTGTTCTATTGATGTAGGAACAAAGGTCCTTATCAAAAATCATGTACAAGGTAGGAATAAGATACAAGATGTGTGGAAATCAGATCCTTACTTTGTCACAGGTAAGTTGCAGGAAAATGTTTACGAAGTAAAGTCAGCAGATGGAAGTAATGAAACAAAAGTTCTTCACAGAAATGAGCTCTTAGACATGAAAGAAAAGCCCCAAAACGAGCAAAATAATATTTGTGAAGAGTCTGATTCTGATGAGGAGATAGAGGCATAGATTATGACTTTGAACGAATGACATTTCTTCGTGTTTTTATAAATTGTGTATATAGTCAGTTTTATCTACTTGTTGATGAGGGCATCAACAAAATTGTGCGGGGAGGAATGTAACGGTTGATTTTGCGCATATTTAAAGTACGCGAAACGCGCACTATAGTTTATTTACCGACAGTCTATTTATAGAGCTTCTGTCCTTGCGCCTGGTATTTAATTTTATTTAGAGATTATATTATTAAAAACGTTATAAAAATTCTATTTGGATATTAATGTTGTTGTTATCTATTTTTTATTAATTTTCAGTGCAGTGATTTGAATTTATCAAATTATAATTTTGTTGAGTAAATCTCTAAGTCAGATTTAAACTGGTTTGTCAAGTAATTTATTTATACTCACTTTGCTGACGCCCCTGTTTATGAACGGAACGTGTTCGAGATAGAGAGTTTGAGAGTGATGCGTGTTACGGTAAGAATGGTGTTATTTTTGTGTTTTATTTAACTTGAATTATACTAAATATTATATTCTTTTATCGTATATATAATAAATACCGGTATATTGTTTATTTTGATGTAGACACCACATACGCAGTGTAAAACATTCATGTATGAGTGACTGGGTGTGGCATCGCCATATTTTGGTGGTATGTGTTCGTTTGAATTTAACTTGATTTGCTGATTAATTATTTTATTTTTTTGTGTGTGTTTTGTTGGTAATGTGTATATATATTTTTGTTTGTTTGTAGCTCATTGCCAATTTGAAATTTAATTAAAATAAAAGAACCGTAAAAAGAACTTGACTTTACTCGTTACAATTATAAAAGGCGGGTAAAATTGCATTTTAAAATCAGAAAATTGTCCGTAACTTGGCATATCGTTTTATACCCCTAAACAATGATTAATAATTCATAATTTGGTTAATACATACATTTCATCACTCTGCAAATTCCAAAGGGGGCGGGGGTCCAGATCACCCCCTCCCCCTCTCGATCCGCTCATACAGATTGAAATACCATAAGCACGTTTTTAGTCTTGCCTGTTACTGGACAAATTTCTTCCGCTTTTCTTTTTTAACGATTTGTCTTTAAAAAATTTCAACAAACCGACCATTTAATTTTGTGCACGCGATTTCTCAAAGACCACTGGATGGATGAAACTTGCCGGAACAATATTGTGTTGATATATGAAGTTATTTTATCCGAGAGTTTTTTTTTAATTTCTCTCTCGTGCCAAGTTACGGACAATTTTCTGATTTTAAAATGCAATTTTACCCGCCTTTTATAATTGTAACGAGTAAAGTCAAGTTCTTTTTACGGTTCTTTTATTTTAATTAAATTTCAAATTGGCAATGAGCTACAAACAAACAAAAATATATATACACATTACCAACAAAACACACACAAAAAAATAAAATAATTAATCAGCAAATCAAGTTAAATTCAAACGAACACATACCACCAAAATATGGCGATGCCACACCCAGTCACTCATACATGAATGTTTTACACTGCGTATGTGATGTCTACATCGAAATAAACAAGATACCGGTATTTATTATATATACGATAAAAGGATATAATATTTAGTATAATTCAAGTTAAATAAAACACAAAAATAACACCATTCTTACCGTAACACGCATCACTCTCAAACTCTCTATCTCGAACACGTTCCGTTCATAAACAGGGGCGTCAGCAAAGTGAGTATACATGTAAATAAATTACTTGACAAACCAGTTTAAATCTTAACGCATTCCAAAATCAAAACAGAAAATCTTTTTTTCTGTTTTAAGCATTTTGCCCTTAGGTATCGACAAAACTCAACAAATAACACAGTTTACAAGATATTTATTGGTGCGAATAAGTTTAAAGAACGCAAACCATCGTTTACATAGCTAGATTTTACGGAGTAAATTTCCTTCCAAAACCTATCACTGAAACCGTTTTCACTACCATATTACAATTTAAAAAGGCAAAAATATACAGGGTAAATTTCCTCTCAAAAATGATACTGATAGAGTTAACATACAGTAGTCAATTCAATAGCAACTGTCCAAGATATAGAAAGATTTTACGGAGTAAATTTCCTCCTAAAAATTATCACTGATACAGTATTCACTACAAATAATTACAAATTAAAAACAGCAAAAATCTAGAGAGTAAATTTCCTCTCTAAATTCACATTGGTGCATTGTACATTCAGTATGTCAATACCAAATCAACCACCGTTAACATAGCTAGATTTTACGGAGTAAATTTCCTCCCATAGAATTTCACTGATACAGTGCTCACTACTTTAATTACAGTTTGTTACTAACAAAAATCCAGAGAGTAAATTTCCTCTCTAAATTCACGTCGGTGGATTGTTCATTCAGTATTTCTATGCCAAATCAACCATCATTTACATTGCTAGATTTTACGGAGTAAATTTCCTCCCAAAGAATTTCACTGATACAGTTTTCTATACTAACATTACAAATTAGTACTAACAAAAATCTACAGAGTAAATTTCCTCTCTAAATTCACGTCCATTCATTGTACATTCAGTATTTCAAAGCCAAAGAAACCATCATTTACACAGTTAGATTTTACGGAGTAAATTTCCTCCCAAAGACTGTCACTGATATAGTGTACACAACTACATTTCATCTAGAGAGGGAATTTCCTTTCAAAATGACATTCAAACGGTAAACATACAGTAGTCAATTCAGAAGCGCCTATCTTTTATATCACAAGACTTTACGGAGTAAATTTCCTCCCAAAGAATTTCACTGATAGAGTGTTCACTACTTACATTACCGTTTGTTATTAACAAAAATCTAGAGAGTAAATTTCCTCCCTAAACTCACGTTGTTGTATTGTACATTCTGTATTTCAATGCCAGATCAACTATCGTTAACATAGCTGGATTTTACGGAGTAAATTTCCTCCCAAAGAATATCACTGATACATTGTTCACCACTACATTTCAACATAGAAAAAAGTCTGCAGAGTAAATTTCCTCTCAAAATGCACGTCGGTGCATTGTACATTCAGTATTTCAAAGCCAAATAAATCATCGTTTATACAGCTAGATTTTACGGAGTAAATTTCCTCCCAAAGAATATCACTGATATAGTGTACACAACTACATTACAATTTGAAAATAGCAAAAATCTAGAGAGGAAATTTCCTCTCAAATAACATTCATACAGTAGTCAATTCAGAAGCGACTGTTTTTTATATGACAAGACTTTACGGAGTAAATTTCCTCCCAAACAATTTCACTGATACAGTGTTCACTACTTACATTAAAGTTTGTTATTAACAAAAATCTAGAGAGTAAATTTCCTCTCTAAATTCACGTCGGTGCATTGTACATTCAATATTTCAATGCCAAATCAACCATCGTTTACGCAGCTAGATTTTACAGAGTAAATTTCCTCCCTAAGACTATCACTGATATAGTGTTCACTACCACATTACAATTTGAAAAAGGCAAAAATATAAATATCCTCTAAAAATGACACTGATACACTAAGCATATAGTAGTCAAATTAGAAGCAACTATCCTTGATATAACAATATTTTACGGAGTAAATTTCCTCCCAAAGAAAATCACCGATACAGTTTTCACTACAACAATTACAATTTGAAAATAGCAAATATTTACAGAGTAAATTTCCTCTCTAAACTCATACTGGTGCACTGTACATTCAGTATTTCAAAGCCAAAGCAACCATCATTAACCATGTTTACATACTAGATTTTACATTCATTATTCGCAGATAGAAAATAAACATCTAAAAAAAATTTGATCCAATATACATGCACTTTTAACAGGGAAAAAACATACATTTTACATCTTATTCAATAATTGACTTTCGAGGGATATTTTTATCTCAATATACTAATGATGAAATACATTATTGTTTAATCTATAAATAAACAACAAAGAATCTATACAAACACATACAGTTTTTTTTTTGACTGATTTTAAGGCGTATTCAACGAGGGAAGAGGGTTCAATGCGCATACAGTAGCATGGTGACGTCATAAACAATATCTCAAAGTACGTTGAAAACTGTATTGTCCAGTCTATATCCGCGAAGAAAAAAGGAGAAGGAGGCAAGTCCCTCTCTTGATTATTGTCAAACAGTTTTATTTCAAACACATCTATCACATTTACTTTCTTTGACCGAAGATCGACTTCTCTGCTTTCCTTAAGGCTGATGCCATTGAACACTTGCTGAATGCATTTCAAAGATGTCCAAAGGAAATTTGGCCGCCATATTTTAAAAAAAAATCCATTGTTGACCTATTGATAAAAATTTTAAACTCGTAAATCATCTCATATAATTCGTTTCTCCTGACGACAGGAAGTACCGACGACGAACGAAGAGTCGCGTACTGGATGGTATATATCACGATCTCCTTATCCTTGAAAGTTTCATGTTGATATCTTTTACCGTTTTTGAGTTTAATCGCGGACAAAATGTCATTTTAATTTCAGGAAATTGTCCGTAACTTGGCACCGGAAGCGAGTTTTCAAATTTTCTCCCGAATAAACAAATTTCATTTAACGACACATCTTTTCTGAAAATTTCGTATAATTCCATCTAGTAGTCTTCGAGAAATCGCGTGCACAAAATTAGAAAGTCAAAAAAATAATAAAAAGAATAATAACTTGAAACGATTTCGTTGCGAGCAACGAGAGGTCTTCCGTCCAATTCTGGAAAAAAACTCGTAAAGTCGAGCTGAGAAGTGATTAAAAATTTTGATCACAAATTGAATCCAGGTCGCCAGCGTGAAAATCCAATTCGCTTTTTTCCCCTTTTTATCCCCAACGCGCTAACCATTACGCTATTGGGAGTACTGCTCTTAATGTACTTGTGTATACTTTTGCTACAGT
>NW_026918697.1:0-14790 GCF_032062105.1 Saccostrea cuccullata | reverse complement strand
GTATCCTTCTGGGTAAATTTTGTTAAAGTCTAAATTACCAGAATTTGTCTTTTTTAATGAAGCTTACAGGGAATATTGCACCAAAAGGGAGTTGGGGAGCGTTTGGGGAACATCTGTAACGGTTCCCGTTACAATTAGCACTAGTTATCTATGTTCTGAATCCCATCCTGTTTGGTTGAAAAACAAGAGAGTTATAGCCATTTCAAGTTTCAGCTAATCAGATTGCAGCACACGTGCATCCTCGTGATTTCATGAATTTTTTTGTATATCATATTGCAGGATATCCTAATGTAAACCATGTTTTAAATTTCAAAGCATTTCGTAAAAAAACAAAGGGGATGTAGCCATTTAAAGTTTCAGCCAATCAGAATGAAGCACACGTGCATGCGCGTGATTTCTTTAATTTTTCTGTATATCATATTGCAGGGTATTCTAAAGTATGACTATGTTTTAAATTTCAAAGCATTTCATCAAAAAACAAAGGAGATATAGCCTTTTAAAGTTTCAGCCAATCAGATTGCAGCACACGTGCATGCGCGTGATTTCTTGAAATTTTTTTTTGATATCATATTGTAGAATATCCTAGTTCATGACTATGTTTAAAATTTCAAAGCATTTCGTCAAAAAACAAAAGAGATATTGAGATTTTTGTTTCAGCCAATCAAAGCAAAGTGCAAGTGCATGCGCGTGAGATCTTGCTATTTTGACCATGTCATCATGTCAATACTACTAATATATCCTCAAATTATGAGTTTCAAAGCATTTCATCAAGAAATAGAAAAGTAACGCCTATATCTATTATATAAGTAATTTCACGTATTGCACGTGCGCGCTCTTGCAAGCACGTGCGCGAGGAACATGTCATCATGCCTATACAACTTATATATACTTATATTATGATTTTCAAAGCATATAGTTAAAAAATAGAAAAGTTACGGCGATATCTATTATATTGGTCATTTCACGTGTTGCACGTGCACGCTCTTGCAAGCACGTGCGCGGAAAATGACCTTGATTTCGCAAATCTACATAACATGTCTACTAACCCTAAAAAGGTTTTACCTACTTCGGGTGAACAGTTTACAAGATCACTCGCGGACAAAAAAGTACCCAGGAAGAAGAAGAAAAATAATAGTAAGAAACAGAGTAAAAACAATATGTTCCCAAACTTCGTTTGGGGAACATAATTAAACAAAGGATGCTTGGTATTAAAATATTATTTCAAATCAGTAGAATCGAATGCTATTAACGACATCTGAAAAAATAGGCTATAAAAGGCTTATATGCCAAATTTGGTAATCTGCACTTAAATTTTAAACACGACAGGATTTGTAATTTTTTCTGCATAAATTAATAATTTCTATATACTTTGGAAACTCAAATGAAATATTTTAATACACTTTCCTCGAGCTCTTTTCTGCAGTTTTCCTGAAATTTTATGTGGGTCCGAGGTGTTATTTGAGTTTAACAGTGATTCTCTACGTTGCCATTAATTTGATTTGTTTGTGTGTGGGGGGGGGGGGGGGGGTATTTTTATTCTTAACCTATTTAACGTTGGAGTTGAATCTTGTATCTTATTCCAAGAACTTGAGATTGATTGTGACATTTGGATGAAAGGTCAAGGTCATTAAAAACCACCACCTCTTTAACTTCTAACCTGTCAACCGAAATAAACTCTGAAAGGTGTTTCTAGATACATGTACATGTACTTCATGTTTCTTTTTACCCTTGGGTCAAGGACAAAGGTTAAGGTCGATTTCAAGTTCATAGGTCAAGGTGATTTTGGTAAATAGCTAATATCAACATTTTATTCAGGTTACCAGTGACCTTGACCTAAGTTTCAAGGTCAAGGGTAAAAAGATCTGCATGCTTCAGTATGTTACATGTCTTGACATTTAGAAGTTCTTAATTCTGCATAAACATCAAACACTCAAGTATACTGTCTTTTAATACATTGTGTGCGGTCGCATGTGCATGCACGTCCATGTATTTACTTTTGATAGTAGTATAATGTAGGCAATCATTATATCTATTCATATTTGAAATTTCACCCTGTATTATTGAGAACCAAGAAAGTTGTAGGCATTTAAAGTTTTAGCCAATCAGATTGCAGCACACGTGCATGTGCGTGCGTTCATGATTATTCTTATATGTCATGCTGTGGATCTTCATAATGTAAGACTATGTTCAAAATTTCAAAGGATTTTGTCAGAAAACAAAATACATATTTAGACTTTAAGTTTCAGCCAATCGCAGCGAAGAGCACCTGCATGCGCGTGAGATCTTGCTATTTTGACCATGTCATCATGTCTATACTACTATTATATCCTTATATTATGAGTTTCAAGGCATTTCATCCAATATTTAAAAAGTTACGGCTAAATCTATTATATTGGTCATTTCACGTGTTACACGTGCGTGCACCTGCACGCACGTGTGCGCAAAATGACCTTCGTTCCGCACATCTACATGACATACCTAGTGACCCTAAAAAGGTTTCACCTAGATCGGATGAGTAGTTTACGAGAACACTCGCGGACAAAAAAGTACCGGAGAACAAAGAAAAAATTCAGAAAAAGTAAAAACAATTTGTTCCCAAACTTCGTTTGGGGAACATAATAATAATAATAACTAGAGCAAAGCTCGTTGCAAAGCAACGAGTAGGTCTTCCGTCCTGTTTGACCGGAAGTAGCATATATTTTTAACAAAAATGAGAATTAACGCCTAAAAATGGTTTGAATCCTTTGACGTTATGTTAATTAATGCAAAAATAAGCAATTTTTTGCTACTTCCGGTTTGACCGGAAGTGACGACAACGGACGAAAAAATTATTTTTTTGCTTCTAGAGACATTTCTTACCAAAAAACTTGTCAAGAACGGCAAAAATACGCGTTTTTCGACTACTTCCGGTTTGGCCGGAAGTGACGACGCCGGACGTTTTCTGACGACTTCAATAGATTAAGCTTGTCATTTTAAACAACTTTGCTTCTTTGACGTATTACAAATTCTCAATACGTTTTGAGATATATAGAAAAAACTGCTTGCCCCTCTAGGCCCTTGAATTTAGGGGCCAGCCCTTTTTTCGAGATATCACTTGAAAGATCTTTAAATTCTGCACTTCTTTTGTTCTATACGTTTTCACAAAATATTTTCAGGTAAAAAGACATCGAAGAGAAGGTGTGAGAAATTTTGAAATTTGTGATAGGTCTATTTTCGGGCCATAGCGAGCGCCGACGAGCGTCACTTCCGGTAAATTTGATATACCTGATGCACCTCTCCAGACATAGCTCTACCTAGCCTCAAAGTTTGAAGTTTCTATCTAGAGCCGTTTTTCGAGAAAATTATGGACAAAATGACCCTTAAAAATCAGAAAATCGACGATATCTCTAGACCGGAAGTGACGTCATCGAAACGAAAAAAACGCATAAGGTTCAAGTGATGTTCCATACGTCCTGAAAGTTTCATAAGATTTTGTTGAGCCGTTTTCGAGAAATCGCGTGCACAAAATCGGTAAGAAAAAAAACAATAATAACTAGAGCAAAGCTCGTTGCAAAGCAACGAGTGGGTCTTCCTTCTTAGCGATAAGCAGAAAGTAAAATGTTTCAATTATCAACTTTGCTACCATTCTTTATTACTTTGACTCAAATAGCAAAAACCTTTCCGGGTTAGAATAGGCCCTCAGTACCCTCTTGCTTGTCGTAAAAGGCGACTAAATGGGGCGGTTCTTCGGATGAGACCGTATAAACTGAGGCCCCGTGTCACAGCAGGTGTTACACAATAAAGATCCCTCCCTGCTCAAAGGCCATAAGTGCCAAGCATAGGCCTAAATTTGCAGCCCTTCACCGGCAATGGTGACGTCGCCATATAAGTGAAATGTTCTGGAGAGGGACGTTAAACAGTAAACAATCAATCAATCAATTATACTGTAAAAATACAGATATTTACACACATTTATAACCTTAACTATTAGAAATGGTATGTCTTCTCTTGGAAACGGAAGACCTCAATACAGATGTTAACATGCAAGATCTGACACATACTTAAAAAGAATATTTATTCCAAACTAAAGATAGACTCTGTAACAAAATCTATTTCTCTTGAAAAACTGAAAGCAATTGATTTGTTCATATTTGTGGATTTATGACTGTTTCTCAAATCAAAATTTAAATATGAATATTTAAAGTCAATATCATAAACTAAGACTGTTTCACATGAATGTTTCAATTTCATTATGCTGTTTATTCCTTGTCATCCCCCAACACATGCTTTTTTGGCAAATCATGATCATGCTTGGAATCAAATTTCAGTACTCTGATGACAGTCACACCTATCAAAAAGAAATTGAATTTTTTTTTGAATTTTTTTTTAAAAGTGCAACTTATACACTGTTATAAGATAAGATAAACCATCAAATTGAGTTCAAAGATACTGTCACATTTTCTGGTAGTCTATAATTATTTAAAAATATAGGTTTACAGGCAGTCCTTTGAGGATGTTATAAAATAACATATTATTTTTCATGATTTCAAATAAAGAAAATGTACATTACTTGTTCATATCAAAATTTATCAGGAATGGTAATGGTTAACAGTTGTTAACCGACTAATTAGCCAAAAAGATGGTATCCAGTTATGATTTTTTTATGTGTCAGGATAAGACCATTCGTAAAGGTGTTACAGCAATTAAGAACAATGCGCTAATGAAGTGACAAAACGCTATTGCATAAGGAACAAAGAGCTAGCGCAAAGTAACAATGTGGCTCTAGCTCATTTATAACACCATGCTAGTAAGTTTATGACAACATTCTGGCCAGTTTAAGACACTTACAAGGTAGCATGAAGTAAAAATGTGCTACAACACTTATGATGATGGTCTAGTGTGTTTATGACAACACAATGACAATGTACTTGTGCATTGTAACAATGTTGCAGCAGGCTTTTACACCACACAGTCAAGATTACATGTAATAGATTGTGTAAAGCTGTGTTGGCATGGCAGCATATTTTGTGTCAGCACAACTGAAATCGGGTGGAAATACACAACAAACACATTCCATCTGGTTAAATACGTGGGTTTATTGTGATGGTAGACTATAGCCCATTATGGTAAAGATAGATGACCCTGTAACATGTATTAAAATTATAAATACAAGAACAATAACTCTGCATGCAAATTTTCACAAGCAAAGCAGTTATAACATAAAATAAAACCAAAATTTCCAATGTAAACTATTATCCTTTTTAACAACAATGTTTGTCATAAACTCATTATTAATAAGCTTAGAATATTCATAGTTTCTGATGAACACAAACTAGGTAAATTTCAAATAACAGATAACCTCATGCAAAAC
Organism: Saccostrea cuccullata; assembly: GCF_032062105.1. Taxonomy (NCBI): domain Eukaryota; kingdom Metazoa; phylum Mollusca; class Bivalvia; order Ostreida; family Ostreidae; genus Saccostrea; species Saccostrea cuccullata. Next base: position 9,440 of record NW_026918697.1, on the reverse strand, counting down.
TCTCAAATTACATAAATTGAACAAATAAAGAAAAATGAGTTTAAATACTTTCAAAAATAGCTCAGAATTCATCAATATTTAAAAAATAATGCTGTGTTCATTTTTATATCAACACACAGTTAACCTTACCTCCCATGAGTTGCAAAGGTCTGCTATATACAAAACTCAGCTGTCTAGCTGTCTGAATAATATGTGGTGTTCTAAATGTAAAAATGATATATTGCTTAATGTAGGGAATTATTTAGAAAAATGAATACTTTAGGGATTTACTTCAGAACTTTATAATTTAAAAGCACTCACTATCTCCATTCTAATTTTAGCAAATTATTTAGAAATAAAATAAACTTTATTTAATGCTATTATATTTACATTACTTATTTACAGCTTTCACACAAATCTCACACAAAAGACATTCACTCCCTCATACTCAGTCTAACATTCAAACATTCACACAAAGTAGATAAAGTAGGAAAATAAAGAAATTGTGAAAACCTAAACTAAACACTAACCTGGTAAAGGAATAAACTCAGTCCAGAAATATTTTCAAACCAAGAATATCACATTCAATACAAACAAAACTTCCAAAAGTCTCAGAAAACACTCACACCCATCTGGATGCTTGGGCATGAAAAACCAGAATAGAATTCCCTCCTAAAAATCACCTGACCAATCCAGAATGACCACTATCTAACCAGATCTATATATAGCTACAAATCTACAGGTTAACCCAAAAGAAATAACTAAATACTTTACCTGTAAAACTCCATAAATAATAAAATAACAAAACACATACTTTAATTTATGGTTTGAATGAAATAAATCTTTATTTAAATATTTCAATTTAAACTCTGAAAATGATCATTAAATCAAAGAAAATTCCTGAAAAATAAATTCATTAAAAACATATAAAATTTCACTCTATTACATACTCCCCCGCGTTGGAAAATGACGTCTCGGCATTTCACATCTGATCTGTTTCTGAAAACAAGATATTCTTTTATTTAGATGCTAAAATCTCAAGAATAGTTCTGCCAGCTTCTTCCTGCAAATTAGAAAACAAAGAAGAATTAGAAACTAAAGAAGTAATGCATGAAACTTTCTTTTCCCAATCTTCTTTTTGAGTAGGTGGTAGACGCACTGCAGATTTATTCAGTATGAAATCTCCTGCTTGGTATCGAACAGGTAGTTTCTTTTGTCTTGTCGACCTTCTCAGAGGAACTTCTATTTCCTGAGATGGTGCTGCCTCCGGAATTTGCTCCTGAGCAATCTCTCCTTCTCCACTAGCGCTAGTTGTCACAATATTTGGTAAATTAGTCTCCTGAACCACATCAGATTCCTCAGCAATCACTGGACTGCTGTCCTCAGGCTCTTCTTGACTAATTTCTACTCTCCATTCAGTCTCATCCTCAGAATCACTATCATTGGTTTGGTCATGAATGGTAGCAGTTTGTTCCTCATCAACTCTTTGTACTGCAGGCTTAGTCTTAACCTTTCTTGGAGCTGGTTTTGGTGCTGCTGGTGCATCATTAAGGAAACCGACTGGAAGTAAGAGATTACGGTGCAGTGTTCGAGTCCGGCCTTCACCATTTTCCTTCTTGACTGTGAAAACAGGAATGTCTCCATTTGGTTGACCAATAACTGTGTAAGGTTCCTGTTCCCATCTGTCAGAAAGCTTGTGCTTACCATCAAAAGCTACTATTTTGACCAGAACTTGATCTCCTACCTTTACTGTTCCACCTCTTACCTTTGTGTTGTAGGTATCCCTCTGCTTAGTCCGTGCTTTCTCAGATGCTGCTGCTGCTAACTCATATGCCTGTTGTATTCTACGTCGCAAGTCAGCTACATACTGAGTCGTTGGTTCCTTCTCATTTTCTCTTAAGCCAAAAGTCATGTCCACGGGCAATCTGGGATTTCTACCAAACATAAGCAGATAAGGTGTCTGTCCAGTGCTCTCGTGACGAGTACAATTGTAGGCGTGCACTAAAGGATTGACGTATGCCTTCCAATTGGCCTTCTTCTCAGATGGTAGGGAACCAAGCATATCTAGCAGAGTCCTGTTGAATCTCTCACACATCCCGTTTCCCATCGCATGGTAGCTTGTTGTCCTTGACTTACACATACCTGTAATACTACATAATTCTTTAATCACCTTGCTCTCGAAGTTGGCACCCTGATCAGAATGAATTCTGGCTGGTATTCCATAATGGAGAATAAAGTGGTTAAAGAATGCTTCTGCTGTAGTCTTGGCTAACTGGTTCCTGGTAGGTATTGCAATGGCATAGCGAGTGAAATGGTCAGTGATCACCAAGATGTTCTGGTATCCTCCCTTGGATGTTTCTAGACTTAAGTAGTCCATACAGACCAACTCCAAAGGTGCACTGGTGGTGATGTTCACAAGAGGAGCTCGTTGATTGGTTGGTGTCTTCCTCCTTGTACATCTTCCACACTCGGTGATCCATGTCTCCACATCGCTGTGCATCCCAGGCCAGTAAAATCTATCCTTGATAAGCGACAAAGTTCTGTCTTTCCCAGGATGACCCATATCGTTGTGCATTGCCTCTATCACAGTTGATGCATGTGCAATTGGTAGGACAAGTTGATGTTTTACTCCTTCGTCAGTTGTTGTTTCTCGATGCAACACACCATCTATTATCCTCAAGTTGTTAAATTGTCGTAACAGGGGGTTTGGTCCTACTTCCTTCCTGGATGGTTTTACTTTGGATCTAACATACTCCTTCACTCTTTTAATGTCTGGATCTTGATCTTGGGCTTTACACCAATCAATAATATTTCCTGTACTGGTTCCTCGTGGATCCTCATCATCAACAACTAGTGTTGGAGACAAAGTCAGAGATTCTACATAAGCTGGCACAGTAGACTGGCAAATGGCTTGTACAGTCTCAGTGTTGATGGGTAGACGACTAAGACCATCAGCATCAGCATTGTTCCTTCCTGCTCTATACTTGATATCAAAGTTGAAAGTTGCAAGGGCTGCTAACCACCGATGTCCAGTCGCGTCCAATTTGGCTGTAGTCAACACATAGGTAACAGGGTTGTTATCTGTTAAGACTGTGAAATGTTGGCCATACAGGTAGTCCTTGAACTTATCGCAAACTGCCCACTTCAATGCCAAAAATTCTCTCTTATGTGGAGGATAATTTCTCTCTGCTTTGTTGAGTCCACGGCTGGCATAGCTGATGACACGCTTCACTCTGTTTTGCTCCTGATATAAAACTGCTCCTAGTGAGTCACCTGAGGCATCTGTATGCAACTCGTAAGGTAAGGTGCTGTCGGCATATCCTAATATCGGTGCAGAAACTAAGTGAGTCTTCAGTGTCTCAAAGGCTTTGTCCTGTTCCATTCCCCAATGCCATTCTTTAATCTGTTTGTTCTTTCCTTTAGACTTCTTCTTGAGAGGAGATGGCATCAAGTCAGTTAACGGCCTGCAGATCCTACTAAAATTCTCAATAAACCGTCTATAATATCCGACGAATCCGAGAAATCTGCGTACATCCTCTGGTGTTTTGGGTTTCGGCCAATTAACAACTTTCTCCGTCTTCTCAGAATCAATCTCAACACCATTCTGTGATACAATATGGCCAATGAACTTTACTTTCCTCTTGAAGAATTGGCATTTGGATGGAGCTATTTTCAGTGTAGCCTCTCTTATTCTGTTGAATACAAGTTGTATGTTGTGCAGATGTTCTTCAAATGTCTTGCCAAAAATTATCACATCGTCTATGAATACACAGCACACTTTCAAATTCAGGTCAGCTAAGATGTTCTCCATAAGTCTTTGGTATGTTGCCGGAGAATTAGTGAGTCCAAACGGCATGCGATTGAATTCATAAAATCCTAGCGGTCCGACAGAAAATGCTGTGCGTTCCTTATGGCTCTCCAATATCTCCACCTGATGATATCCTGACTTCATATCAATGTGAGAGAAGAACTTATTTCCTGCCATACAATCTAAGAGATCCTCAAGTCTTGGAAGTGCGTAACTGTCCTTCTTAGTCAGTTGGTTCAATTGTCTGTAATCAACACATAAACGCAGACTCCCATTTTTCTTTCTCACAAGTACCACATTAGATGCATATGGAGAATGTGAAGGTCGTATGATACCAATGTCAAGTAGTTGTCTCAGATGCGATCTTACTTCGTCAAACATGGATGCAGGAATTCTTCTGTACCGCTGTTTAAAAGGGGTGTCATCTAACAAATCTATCCTGTGCTTCACTCTCTCAGTGTGTCCTACATCATGGTCTCCTTTGCTGAATATATCCGAGAACTGTAATAGAAGATACTTACCCTTTTCCAACTGTTCATCTGATAAATCACTCTCTATGATGTCAATCTCATCTAAAAGGTTGAACTTCTCAGACGGTTCAGGCATCTTAGGTAGGTCTTCAATGATGACGGGTTGAACCTCACATATGATACCTCGGGATGGAATCGTCAAAGTCCTTGAAGTTGTGTTGGATAGATGAACTGTGACCTGTCTGTTATTCCTGAAGTAGTAAGGTCTTAGAACTGGTTCGACATCAAAATCTTTGTAGTCTGGTGATAATTCAGTTGATTGAAGAATAGAAGCAGTTCCCTGGTATGGTAGTTCCTTATCGTAATAACCCTCAACTTCCGTCACTGAATTTGGTGGAAGCGTTACTCTGCAATTCGTTTTCACTACAGCTAATCTGTTGTCATTCCTTCGAAGTTCTTTTTCCCTAAGTGTCAGACATCTCATGGTCATAAACCAAGGTGTAGTCAGGTTAGCTGTTTGTAGATATCGCGCACCATGTTCTTCTTTCAGTTGTTCTATCATAGAATGTAATATATTGGTACCTAGGAGTACTGGAACTTGATGACTGTATTGACTATCTGGAGTAACTAGCATTATGGTTCTCGTAATAATGTTACTGTTTCCTGGAGTTTTGATGTCAGCCTCTATGTATCCTTCATATGGTAGCTGTGATCCTCCCGCACATTCTATTTCCACAATCTCATCTAACGGTTTCATCTCAATTAAGTCTGATAATTCCTCTCTGTAAAATCCTTTACTAATCGTTGACACGGTTGACCCTGTGTCCAAGAGAGCTTTAATTCTTTTTCCATGTAGAATGATTTCAGTTTCCGTTGGTTTCCCAAACATTCCTGGTGGTATAGATGTGCGTACCCTGTTGTTTGTAATAGTGGGACCATCGATAATTCTTCTACTCAAGCCTAGTACTGGCCCCTCCGTCCAGGCTTCCTGAAGTTTAAATGACTCCTCATGTGGTCAAGTTTCACCCGACATCCAATCTGTAGGTGTCCTGGCTGCTTACATCTATAACAATAGACAGTATCACTGTTGTTTCCCTTAGCTCCCTGGGATGATTCTTGTTGATCCCTATCATATGTATCCTCACGTTGCTGTACAGGTGGTCTATTGTTTTTCCATCCTCTGTTGTTCCAGGATCCTCTCTGATTTCCTCTTCCTCTGAAATAACTACCTCTGTATTGCTGATGTTGGGTCTCTAAGTTCGTCACTTTATGTGTCAGTTGTTTCACCATACCCTTAAGCTCTGCAATGTCACCATCTGATGATGTAATGGCTGCTTTGGCTATCTGGGGCTTTGTTGGTTTCTTATGGTCTTTCTCCAGCTGTCGCAACGCAATACGCAATTTGTTGAAATCTTTCTCTGTGTCGTACTTGTGGCCACTAATATCCTTCAATTCGTCTCTAAGTCCCATCCATAGCATTCCATGTAACATACCATTCACTTCTGAATTCTTAACAACTCCTTTCTCCAACCCTCTTCCAATGATGTCCTCTAATCGTCCACTCCATGCTGACACGTCTTCATCTTCTCTCTGCCTGGCACTATAAAACTCAGCTAAAAGCTGCTCCTTATTTGCCACACTGCCATAAACACTGTCAAGAGTTTCTAAAACATCACTCAATGGTTTGTCCAGTCCTTGGTAAATTAACATTCTAGCGGCAGATCCGGTCAAAGAGCGACGGATGGCAAACTCTTTCTGTTCCTTCGTGTAACCAGGATCTTTCATCACCATTTTCACTTCATACCGCCAAATGTCATACGCCACTTCACCTTTAATATCACCACCGGAAAATGTTCTTATCTTAGGGGGATAAGGCGATAAAGTCACTGTCTTTGTCTTGGGAATTGTGCCAGTTCCTTCTGGTGGTAGAGTTAGTGGAGGAACTTTGAATTTCACATCTGGTTTGGTTTCCTTCGAATGAACAATGTACTCCTTGATCCATTTGTCTAATTCAGCTGGGTTGTCTCCCTTAGGGTGGAGTCCCATGGCCTGAAATGTTTTGAACATCTGGTCGTAAACAATCGTTTCCACAGGTTGTGAAGTAGTAGTAGTAGGACTTGTAGGTTGGGTTGTAATAGGACTTGTAGGTTGAGTTGTAATAGTGTCCTGTTTGTCCGCCATGATGATTTCTGTATAATAATACAAGTCACAAAATAAAAATCAATCAAATATTTACAACAACAAAAAATAATCACAAACTATTTACAAAATACAAGACATATAATCTTCCATAGTCCTGAATGATGATTATGAAATCACATGTAATGACAAAAATCAATATGCTTACCTATTCCATAATTCTAATCTTCAATTATGGAATGATCAGCTGCTCATCAAGTAGCCGTAAGCAAACACGAAGAAAAAAAAAATTTGAAATGCGCAAAACTTTACGTCAACGATCTACTATTACTACTATATGCACGATACAGGAATAGTCTTATGTACTAAGTTTTTGATTCTAAAATATAATTTCAAACTACATAATAGATCTGGTCACTCTGGATAGGCTGAATATAAACACAAACTCTAAACCTTCAAACTCAAATGCGACCACAAAAATAAAATATAAATCCTCACCAAATGTAATCAAATATACCAATCAAAGAAACTTCTACTGACCTAGATGATAACCTGATCACTACCAAATTAACTAATTGATTTCACAAACCTCTAAGTTTTTCTTCAGATAATTACAAGAAAGTAATAGAAGTATGGAATGTGCAAGGGTAGAGTTAAACAGAGAGACTGTTAATTCAGAAAAACATGCAACTACATATTCACCAACTCGTTCACTTCTCAATTACAATTTAACCCTAAATTGTCTTTAGTTATTTATGTCAAATTATCTAAACTGAAATTGAAATATCAAATAAAAATTTAAATAACTTTAAATTAAATGGGATATATGTACACTTTCAAAATAATATGGAGAAAAAAATAAATTCCTAAATTTAAAAAATAAATGCACAAACTGAAAAAAAAAATATGTAAACAAAAAGAAAATAAAGTGTTTCAAGATTTGTTTACACTAACTACCCTCACTTCCGGATCCGGTAACCTTGACCTTGTAGTAAATGTATGCCTGTATGTGTATATAAGTATAAGTATAAAGTACCAACGACAGACACAAGTGATAAATATAAACAAACAAAATAAATAAATTCAATTCAATGAAAAATAAACAGAAATACTGCTGAAATCCCTGAAAAAAAATTAATCAAAATTTGTTTCGAAAAGAGTCAGAAATATTCACTTTGACAAAAGCAAAATATTGTAACCAAATCAAGTCTAATTTGAGCGCATGTTTCCTAGGACTGTCACTACTGCAAATAAATGTTTCATACAGCTTCACAAACCGAAATAATTGTCCGCGAACAACAGGAACAAGTCAATTTGTAAAGAAATATAACTGCTGTAGAATGAAACAAGTCAAAAAGTTTTATTTTCAAACCTCAATCAGCTGACCAGTGGAAAATTGTAGTTTTTCACGTGTACCAATCACAACCGGAAGTAAACACAGAAAAGGAAGTCGTAGAATTTTCACTGTGGAACTGATGTTTCCGGAAATGAAAAATGGGCGTTGTCACACCAAGTAATCACAATTCCGTTGGGCGCCATTGAAACCGGGTGGAAATACACAACAAACACATTCCATCTGATTAAATACGTGGGTTTATTGTGATGGTAGACTATAGCCCATTATGGTAAAGATAGATGACCCTGTAACATGTATTAAAATTATAAATACAAGAACAATAACTCTGCATGCAAATTTTCACAAGCAAAGCAGTTATAACATAAAATAAAACCAAAATTTCCAATGTAAACTATTATCCTTTTTAACAACAATGTTTGTCATAAACTCATTATTAATAAGCTTAGAATATTCATAGTTTCTGATGAACACAAACTAGGTAAATTTCAAATAACAGATAACCTCATGCAAAACTCTCAAATTACAAAAATTGAACAAATAAAGGAAAATGAGTTTAAATACTTTCAAAAATAGCTCAGAATTCATCAATATTTAAAAAATAATGCTGTGTTCATTTTTATATCAACACACAGTTAACCTTACCTCCCATGAGTTGCAAAGGTCTGCTATATACAAAACTCAGCTGTCTAGCTGTCTGAATAATATGTGGTGTTCTAAATGTAAAAATGATATATTGCTTAATGTAGGGAATTATTTAGAAAAATGAATACTTTAGGGATTTACTTCAGAACTTTATAATTTAAAAGCACTCACTATCTCCATTCTAATTTTAGCAAATTATTTAGAAATAAAATAAACTTTATTTAATGCTATTATATTTACATTACTTATTTACAGCTTTCACACAAATCTCACACAAAAGACATTCACTCCCTCATACTCAGTCTAACATTCAAACATTCACACAAAGTAGATAAAGTAGGAAAATAAAGAAATTGTGAAAACCTAAACTAAACACTAACCTGGTAAAGGAATAAACTCAGTCCAGAAATATTTTCAAACCAAGAATATCACATTCAATACAAACAAAACTTCCAAAAGTCTCAGAAAACACTCACACCCATCTGGATGCTTGGGCATGAAAAACCAGAATAGAATTCCCTCCTAAAAATCACCTGACCAATCCAGAATGACCACTATCTAACCAGATCTATATATAGCTACAAATCTACAGGTTAACCCAAAAGAAATAACTAAATACTTTACCTGTAAAACTCCATAAATAATAAAATAACAAAACACATACTTTAATTTATGGTTTGAATGAAATAAATCTTTATTTAAATATTTCAATTTAAACTCTGAAAATGATCATTAAATCAAAGAAAATTCCTGAAAAATAAATTCATTAAAAACATATAAAATTTCACTCTATTACACAACTGCATGTTAAGTTGCATTAGGCCAGGTAAAATTAATCTTTAGATTCTCATCCTATTTTGCTAAAAAATTGGGGCGGGTGGGCGGATTTTATTTTTTATAATTGTTAATTTATATAAAGGCCTACCGTAAGTATAAACAAAACAATGGACGCCCTGTAAATATTTTTGTTTCATTACCTTAATGCAAATATGAATAGATTTAATTCTTTTCATATTCTTTTAAATATTTAAAAAAAATTTGCTTT
>NW_026918696.1:0-15015 GCF_032062105.1 Saccostrea cuccullata | reverse complement strand
TTATGCATTTTTATGCAGATTTTATCATCCAGCAATTATAGCAGCAGTTTTACAGCAAGTTCTAAATAGCATGAGGTGATGAAGGGGGGGGGGGTGTCTGACGGTCCAGTCTGGTTGTAGTTACATGCGGATGGCATGATAGTGGTCTTCAGACGTTATTTTTAAGGTTTCAAAGCCCATTGATTAATTTCAAATACAGTTGCAACTTCCTGTTGCGTAGCTCCATTTAGTATCATCATTAGCCTGGTTGTATTCATCTTTGTTTGGGCGTGGCATTGCAGTATCAACACTGCAATCAAATGTTAAATATGGGTTTAATAGAAGTGTAAAAAGTTTCTCTAAATCCAAAATATGAATGAAAATAGACACTTGATTTAGAAGAAATCATGAAAAACACTACTTTCATAAACATGTTTAATCAAGGGAGATAATTCAACACTTGGGTTTTAAAACCCCATGTTGTCCTTTATATAGGTCACAGGTATCCATTGATATAAAAAATAGTTGTTTCATGTACATTCTAAAAATTTCTTTGACGAGTAAAACAATATGCGTTTCTTTTTTTGTTGAGTATATATATGTAGACTATGAAGTGACATAAATCTTGTTAAAAATTCTGTATACTTTACTCTCTATAAATTTCATTTTAGACACAATCACCACACTGAAGTTTCATAAATTAAGAAGGAGACTATCAAATTGTTCTGATAAATGTGCATGGAAAATTTCAAGGTATAGCACCGTTGAGAATTTTATTATGGCTTGTGAAATAATTTCATATTTATTCCCCTTTAATGCATCCTGGGACTACACTGTACTGTAAATTCTCACTGTAAATAGTGAGCATTCACTCAAAGATCTCTTAATTTTATTTTTTGTTTTGTAAATTACCATATAGAGAAATGTGATAAAAAAGTAAGTACTCACAATTTTAAGATAACTTTAACTAAAATTTAATTATTTGATAGAGAGGATTTCTCTGGAATTACAAAGAACAAACCCGGAAGCAAAAAGGAACATACACAATGGCTGTTAGATTATTTTTTTGAACATTCAACTCAGGAGACAGTTTTTCACCTCATATGTGGAAAAGATGTTATGCGAAAACTGTTGGAGGTATGCATTAGCTAAACTCATAAGAATTAAAACTTAAAAAAAATTATTTGGATGTGAAAATTGTTATCAAATTGGAATTAATTCAGAAATAAAGGATCCATGTTTTCTAAATTTTACTCTAGGTAAATTGAAGAAATTACCCATACCGAAAAAAATTATATATAAGTTATACCTAAAGTATTTAACATAGCTATACCTAAACGTTGAGGTACAAAAATTAATTTTACATTATAATATATACATTTGTGGTATCTCTCCATTATATAAACATACAGAAAAGAAATATCTTCAATTCTGTATGAAGTTTGTCGGAGGTTAGGGGTCAATACGTGACCTAATCACACGGCGCAATAATATCTACCGGTACATCAATATGAAATGACTTGCTCAATATGTATAAAAAATGAATTAAATAAGCAGGATTTGATCACGTGACCGACCCACTTCAATTCCCATTGAAGTTTATAAACTTGTTATTTATTTCTTAATTGCAAGAATTTCTTTTATTTAAAGTTCTTTTTCTCCTTTCCATTTAAAGGGAAGTTCATCAAGTTTCTGAATATAAGTACAACAAATACCTCAAGGAAAGTCGGATGGGCATCAGACAAAAAATTCATGGAAACACTGGATCTATCAAGCCTTCACATAAGAGCTCTGGTATAACTTTTATGTCCACTCCTGCTCTGCATTAGGACTTTGATTAGTATTTATTACTGTTAACAATTTAAGCCATTTTTCTTTTAAGTCCTGATCTCAATTCTCATGCTAATTTATTAATATTTTTATACTCTGTAACAGAATTGTGTATATTTTTTGCCACAGAATATCACATAAGGCATTGGCAAAGAAATACATGTAGATCTAAACTAATTGTTGAATTGAATTAAGAATCAAACATGCAATTTTCTGCAGATGATTGTTTTGGGCTGAACACTATTCTAAAACACCACAGTATACTGAATGGCATATTAAACAAAAAAAGTATCATACTACATTACAATAAATATATCATAGAGAAACAGTGACTTATTACTCCAATTTTAGGAAGTATCGGCTGGTTCTACAACTTTGTAGCAGATATTGGAGAACATATGCCTCATCAAGACAGGATTAATCTTCCAGCAGGAATGAAAAAAACAGGGGTTTGGAATCAGATGGTCTCAGACTTGGGAGATACACAGTGTTTGTCTAAGTCTTCCTTTCTTCAAAAGTGGAACACTTCATTCAACAATGTTGCTGTTGTTAAGGTATACTTTAATCATTATATGGAAGAATTCTCAGGTACTAGTGTAAACTCAAGTTTGTTCAAATCATGACCCCTTGGGTCAGTTTTGATCAGTTTTACTTGTACATAGGAATACAAGGAGAAATCATTAAAATTCTTCACAAAGAAATGATGAATGATCATCAATATAAAAGCATAAAAAAGAGTGTGTAGATTAATGTTCCAATCATGACCAATTAGGATAATAGAGGAGCCATTAAAGTGGATCATAAGAAAGGAATTTTAAAGGATATATCACTAATAAATTTCATCTTATAATTAACAAATCCATTATGTGTCATATTATTTCAGGAGCATTCATAGCAAGTGTAGATTTAAGTTTCTTCAAGTACCCCCCTCCACCAAACCCACTTTTATAATAATTTTAAATTTTTCAATACTGAAATGATTCTTGCTTCTGAAAGCCAGTTGCACAGGTGAGCGATGTGGCCTTTAGGCCTCTTGCAATAAACTGTGTTACAGTTCTAAGTGTGAAATGACACAATCCAGGTCATACAGTAAAACTTGGCTTGCTATATATATCTATACCTTCATGATTAAGCTCCAACAAAATGCACATTTTATATATCTTCTAATTTTGTAGGAAAATCCTTTTTCCAAGTGTCACATCTGCACCACACTTCATTTTGAATATGAAAAATGTGGCAGATATGACAAGGACTCCAAAACATTGATCATAGAGAAGAAAAGGGAACACTGGGATTATGTTAAGTAATGAATTACATGTATTATATTATCACATGGAATTCCCATGGGAAGCAATTGCACTCTGTTAATAGGAGACCTTTTTTTGTATTCATATGAAACAGAATTTAAGTGTGAAAAGAGGAAAACACTTGCTGTGGCCTTCAACTCGACATTTAGATATATCGATGACATATTGTCAATTTACAATGGTAATTTCCATTCCTACTTCAATACAAAATATATTGGTGAGCTTGAGATAAAAAGATACCACAGAGTCTGAGACATCTGTTTCATACTTTAGGGAGAGGGCTAAAATAGGCTGCGCCTGCTGCCCAATCCTATTCACGATAACATCTGTGAATAAAATATTATTTAAATTAATCTGTTTCATACTTGGATATTTTTGACCAGTCGGCAGGAGATGCTCAATCCTCCATGACACCTGATCCCACTTCTGATGTTTCAGAGGTCTGTGTTTGCTCTGCTCTTATTTTGTATTGTTATATGGACTTCGAGATTGAATACTGTTTGTTATCTTCATATCCTTCATGCATTTTCCTCTACATAATAGTATTTCTACTCTACAGAAAACAAAAAGAAGCATATTATGAAAGACGGGAAAGTTCAAGAATCCAACCTCACAAGTACTTCACCATTATCATGGATGGAATGGATCAAAAGAAAACAAATGTACCAATCTTATTTTCCAAAGCAAGAAATTCCAAACAGATTTGTAATCTACAGCAAATAAGAACACATCTTTTAGGAGTGTTGGTCCATAGAGAAGGTTTGTGGAGCATTTCATAATAATGCTGGACATGCTTACGCGTTATTGATCTCTATTTCACTTGAAAAGGAAATCTGAATTGGAAAATTTATAAATCTTCATGTAATTTATTTTTTAATGGTTAATGAGATTTATAATTCAGTTTAATAGGGAGTAGATGTTTAAAAATGTTAACTTATTTCTTAAATATTACATTATGCCTTGAGACTACAAGCCTTAAATAAAATGTCCAGATGTACTTTGGTAATTTAAATAACTTATTATTACTTTTTAGGTCACCTGAGTAAACTCAGGTGACCTATTGCTATCCGTTTTCGTCCGTCGTCGTCCGTCGTACGTCGTCCGTCGTCCGTCGTTCGTCGTCCGTCGTGTGTTAACATTTGAACATTTTCAGCTTCTTCTCTGCAACCATTGAACCAATTTCAACCAAATTTGGCACACAGCATCTATGGGTAAAGGGGAACAAAATTTGTGAATTTCATGATCCCTGCCCCCCTGGGGCCCGAGAGGTGGGGCCGAAACCACTAAAATTAATGCAATCTTTAAAAATCTTCTTCTTTACTCCTGAACATCAAGCAGTCAAACTGTTTGCATGATTGTAATTAGCATTGAGTCCTTTACCAAAATTGTGAAATTCATGGCCCTGGGGTCAGGGGTTCTAGTGCTAGGGTGGGGCTAAATGAGTATAAAGTGAAATTCATTATTTCTTTGGAAATCTTCTTCTCTACTCCTGGGTATTAGATAAACCAACTAAGTACATAGTTATGATGAGCATGAGTGCCTCTACCAAAATTGTGAATTTTATGGCCCCAGGGTCAGGGGTTTTGGTGTTGGGCGGGGCTCTATTGATTATATATAGTGAAAATACATGATTTCTTTGAAAATGTTTTTCTCTGCCCCTGGGTATTAAATATATTCACTAAGTGCATAGTTATGATCAGCATGAGTGCCTCTACCAAAATTGTGAATTTTATGGCCCCAGGGTCAAGGGTTCTGGTTTTGGGGGGGGGGTGCTCTATTGATTATATAGTAAAAATATATGATTTCTTTGAAAATCTTTTACTTTGCTTTTAGGTATTAAAAAAACCTACTAAGTGCATAGTTATGATGAGCAAGAGTGCCTCTACCAAAATTGTGAATTTTATGGTCCCAGGGTCAGGGTTTCTGGTGTGAGGGCAGGGCTCTATTGATTATACATTGAAAATACATGAATTGTTTGAAAATCTTCTTCTCTGCTCCTAGGAATTAAATAAACTAAGTACATGGTTATGATGAACACAAATGTCTCTTTTAAAATTATGAATTTTATGTCCCCAGGGTCAGGGGTTCTGGTGTTAGGGGGGTGGGGCTCAATTAATTATATAATGAAAATACATTAAATCTTTGAATTTTTTTTTCTTTGTCTCTGGGTATAAAGCAGATGAACTACCTTTATAGTTATGATGAGAAAGGGCCGTAATCTTGCAGAAATGTGAATTTCAAAGCCCCAGGGTCAGGGGTGGGGTGGGCGCTCTACTTATGTACTGAAAATGAATTTATTGTTTGAAATCTGCTCTTTTGTATTTATAAAACATTTAATTTTTTATATTATTATAAGGGTGCCTTTTTGAAATTTGTGCAATGTTTGGACATAGGGTCAGGGGTTTATGTCACAGTGTTAAGGGCACTACTGGAATGCATTTTTGTTCCCCTACCCTGCATATGGATATTCAGTAACCAAGCTAAGCAACTGCTAAGTGTATTGTTATGATGATCAAATACAATGGTGCCTCTTTCAAAATTGTGAATGTCATATAGCATCTGGCTTAAAACATGAATCAAATTCAGTAACTGGAAAATTGTTGCATAATGCTCAGGTGACCTATAAGACCCGTGGGCCTTTTGTTGTGTATATAGGTTCATCTGGAGAAAAGAAAATAGGTTTCGGCAACTTTGACCTCATGCAGTACCTTCATGATTCCAATCTTAACTTGACAATATTACTGGATACAATTACAGGTAGGTCATAATCACATATTCTTGAATAACTGATAATCATGACATTTTTGATACATTTCTTATTTATTCATATATTGAAAATCTAAGACTTTAACAGAGCTATTAAGTTTATCAGCTTATATGTGCATTGTATACCAATGGACTTCTCTTGCATTTCTATGGACTGACATCACATATATCTATTACTAATAATTTTATAAGATAGTTAATAATCTTAAATACAGAGGAAATTCATTCATATGAGTAGGAAACAAATCTTTTGCATTGTAAATTTGATAAAAAGTTTAATAACTGATTATGAGGAAATATGCCCACCCTTGGTCTTTGTGCTTATGCCACCTGGCTATCTCATTTTCACTTTTTAATTTTGAAATTAAGATCCATATTTCTTTTCTACATGCAGCTTTCAAAGATAAGCTTGGAAGAGAGCTACATCTCCAAACAGACAGCGCCACAGACAACAAAAACAAAGTAGTTTTGGGATTTCTGGGAGTATTGGTACACCTTGGAATATTTGAAGAGGTAATGGTATTATCATTTCATATAACTATGAAATGTAGAGTTGTAAACCTTTATCATTGGATAATTAATGGGATTCTGTTTTCTTATAAAATAGTGCTATTTACATATGCTTCCTGTGGGCCATACTCATGAGGACATCGATGCAATGTTTTCCAACTACTCTTCTTTGTTAAAGCAAGACATCATGACTCTTGAAGGTAATATTTCTCTTTCTTGCTTTATTTGATTTGTGAATCAACCAAGGATTTTTTTTTCAAAATAACATACAGTTGTAAATTGTTGAGATAAACAATTATGTTGCAGTAATTAAATTATCATAACATGTCTTGATTGTTAAAGAGTTATTGAAAAAAGACTTTCGACCCCTTTCAGCCCAGGTATTTTGAGGGACAGATCCCTTTCTTATTTCATTTTAAAGGTCTAATGATATTTAATATTTTTTGTTCAATAATTATTTGAAATTTTTTGTTCATGTCCAAGATTATTATGCTCTGTTGCAATGTAATGCATTGTTTAATTTGTTTGTTTCAGCTTTGCTCCACCATTTCAAGCAAATAAGTTATGTGAGAAATGGAAGATTTGTGACTTTAGTATGGGACTTTAAGGAGTGGTTGCAGGCCCATTTAATCAATAACCACGGACTTGGAGACCAATTTGAGTTTTGCATCCATACACAGGACAAAGGTTAGTGGACAATTCAAAGACGTTATACAAATTTAAATTAATAAAAATAGACCATGAAAAATTTATTTTTGGTTCTCAGGCCCTCCCTCATCTCTTCCAAGAATGCCTCATTGACCCTTTTCATAGCCAAATCAATAACTCATAAATCAATAGCTCATTTTTTGAGGTTTTGCACACTGTTAAAAGTTGTCTCTTTATGCTATGGGGGCAATGAAAAGTGTCTTTTTTTAAAAATGCCTCCCTCCATCATCATATTTCTTGAAAAAGACATGAGAACCAAGGAATTAACTTTGCATGGCCTAAAACAATGTAATTTTCATTAATAGACAAATAATATTTGTGGAAAGTCGTATTCCAATTTTCCACTATCGGAAAGGTGATGGAGAGAAATGGTTGCCAGACTCCATGGATTCGGCAACTTATGAAAGCAAGAGGGACCAATATGGCATTCACATTTTGAAGGTGATGGAATGTTATTTTTTGAATTGGTCAATTGTTAAAATTGTCACCAACAAACATGGGTATCTCATAAGCCAGTGGGCATATATTTGAAAAATGCTAAAAAATATCAGTAGTACACACATTTGCTTATTTTGTAATTTTAGGATTTGCAAATCCTGAAGACAACCCCATCTGTAGTTTTTCCCAAGGAAAATGGGACATACCTTGAAAAGATCATCAAGGAAACAGGTCCCAAATTGTTGGCATCTGGCCTTTTAAAGGCAGAGGAAATGGAATGGTGGAAGAGTTTTCCAGCACTGGCAAGGGAGAAATTTCTTGAACCTCCAACTCATGTTAGTTTTTTTAATATCAAATAATCAGCCATTTTATCATTCAATAATTTAATATCTCCTTTTTGATTATTTTAATGAGTTTTTGTTTCAAATGTTGATTAATTTGATATTCAAGGCATACTTCCCATTACCGGACCTGATCCAGACTGAGAAAATGGAAAGCACATCATCGACCCAACCCCCATTGCCAATAAAAAAAACTCTGAGGGACCTGACGGAGAGGACAGACAAGAGAACACTGGTAAGAATATCATCATTGTTCTTTGTTTACATTATTGAATTTTATTTAGCCATAATCAAGTGATAATGAATATTTTACTTCTAAGCTACATATTCCTTACATGAACTTGTACAGGAGTGATTCTCCCTAAAAAATAACGTAACTTTCATATAGCAAAAAAAAAAAAATGCTAGTAATTAAACCAATAACATTTTTATTTTAATGCTATTTTAATGCTATCCATCATGATCACAATGTAACACTAATATCTTACATTATTTACAGGTATATACTGGAAACTACATCCAACCTAAAAGGAGGAAATCCAGGAATTGAAATGAATAAAATTTTTAAATCTATGGCCTACAATATAAACCTGATTTTGTTATTTCTTACATCATTTGTTACCAGCTATGGACTACAATATCAATGTAAAAATCATTTCACAATCTAGAACACTTATTGAGAAAATAACTACCAGTGATAATGAATCACAAAATGACACCATTTATAATAATTGTTCTTAAACTAGGAAAAAAAGATCAATTGTCAAAAATTTAATTGATCACAACTACAATTATGCTTCAAGAAACAATCAGTGACTGCATTGGACTTCTCATTTCAGACAGGCAATGCATGCATTGGACGACTCAGCTCAGTCAGTCAATATCTGCATTGGACGACCTAAATCAATCAGTCAATGCCTGCATTGGACAACCTAGATCAGTTGGCCAATGCCTGCATTGGATGACCTAGATCAGTCAGTCAAGCCTGCATTGGACGACCTAGATCAGTCAGTCAAGCCTACATTGAAAGACTCAGTTCAGTCAGTCAATGCCTGCATTGAAGGACTCAGTTCAGTCAGTCAATGCCTGCATTGGACGACCTAGATCAGTCGGCCAATGCCTGCATTGGACGACCTAGATCAGTCGGCCAATGCCTGCATTGGACGACCTAGATCAGTCAGTCAAGCCTGCATTGGACAACTCAGATCAGTCAGTCAATGCCTGCATTGGACGACTCGGTTCAGTCAGTCAATGCCTGCATTGGACGACCTAGATCAGTCAGCCAATGCCTGCATTGGACGACCTAGATCAGTCGGCCAATGCCTGCATTGGACGACCTAGATCAGTCAGTCAATGCCTGCATTGGACGACCTAGATCAGTCGGCCAATGCCTGCATTGGACGACTCGGTTCAGTCGGCCAATGCCTGCATTGAGCGACCTAGATCAGTCAGGCAATGCCTGCATTGGACGACTCGGTTCAGGCAGTCAATGCCTGCATTGGATGACCTAGATCAGTCAGTCAATGTCTGCATTGAGCGATTGATAGGTATATAAATTCATTCAATGCCTACATTGAGCAAAAAATATCTATCTAGTGAAGTTGAATTATCATTTCATTTATGACCAACTCAATTATAATTTTAGACTTACAAAGAATATATATCTTTGTATTTGCATAAATCATCAATGCTGAAGTCAAAGTGAATTTTTACTTTAGAAGATCTGCATTGTATTCAATGCTAAGTATTAAACGCAAGAAGAAGTGAGAATATTAAAGAAAATCCATCAAAGATGAAAGACAACTGTAACATTTATCACAAATTAACATTTTATAATATTGTGTGGTAATAAAAGAAAGTATGATTGTGGATTCAGCAATTTTTCATTGTGTTTGAAATAACAGCAAGTTATGTATTATACAGTGACCAAGAATACAAGTAAATGTCATTAAAAAATACTTAAGACAAATTAAAAAATAGTTAAGACTTCATTACCTTGACTAAATTCTTGATACATAGTAGACGAGATATATGTGTGAAGAGTGTTTAAATGGTAACTATAGTCTGATTCTGGTTTGGATTTACCTTTATTTTATTATATTTTATTTAAAATTATTTATTAATTAAGTCCAATTTCTTTTCAATCTTGATGAAATTCTAAATAAGTTAAAGCTATAACAAATAATAAAAAAAATAATTAATTTGAAAATAATGCCCAAGTCAAGGAGACATTAAGATCATCCGATAATCCTAAGATCAAAGTGACGAATTGTATTATGCTCATGAAATATATCAATGAATAAATATCAAATTCTGTGAAATCAGAAATTTTCGTGGGAATTTAATTAACGTTGTTTTCGAGGTGTTAAGAGACTAACGAATTTATGTCCACCACAAAATGTAAAATGCAACATGCATAATTACTTAAGAATTCTTCATCCACGAAATCAAATCCCCAAAAACAAAGCTTTTTTCCTCAAACCACGAAAATTTGACACCATGAAACTATGTGATTTCACAGTACATTAGCGTTATATTTATCCTTCTTATTTTTTCACTATAAGTTCACCTTTCACATACTTTCACATACTAACTAAGTATGGTATAGACTATAGCAATTAAGAAATTATCTCTCATGTCAAATTCCCGTTTTTCACACATTACCTGTTATTCAAATGTGTGCAAAACGGGATCAAATCCTTAAAATCGGAAAGCCCCATAATTGATTGTTTACTGCATTTCAGCATTTTTTTTAATGACTTGCGTAGTTTATTGTGTTCCCATATGAACAAACTACTATTCGAATTCAATCTGAGTATTCAGTTGACTATTAGTTGACGGTCAACTGACCGTCAATTAACCATTAGTTGAATTTTTGCCATGCAAATGAGGGAGCGATCAACTAATTTGCATAGAGTGGACCACTGTTGAATGCTCCTATATAGTCTTTGCAGTTGACCGCTAGTTGAATACTCCTCTATTTCCTTTGCAGTTGACCGCTAGTTGAATACTCCTATATAGTCTTTGCAGTTGACCGCTAGTTGAATACTCCTCTATTTCCTTTGCAGTTGACCGCTAGTTGATTACTCCTCTATTTCCTTTGCAGTTGACCGCTAGTTGAATACTCCTTTATTTTCTTTGCAGTTGACCGCTAGTTGAATTCTCCACTATTTCCTTTGCAGTTGACCGCTAGTTGAATACTCCATTAGTCAGTGCATGTAGGTTGCTCTCATTAAATATTTGAAAAAAAATGGAGGGAGATTTGAAATCTAAGACAAGCAGTGTTCTTGAAAAATATGAAAAGTCAAACCAATAGAGTGTCTAAATTGACATAAATGTACTTGTAAATCTAAATGCATTATAATAATAAATTGAGCATGCAAACTCTCATAAGTTGTTACAGTCTTTCTTCATTTTCTTGGCAGAAAAGGTTATATATAGAATAAGTCTATGGTATGGGCGGGGGAAAGGGTAAAAAAGACGTTTATGCAAAACTAACAACTAATTTTATAAACATAATGAAATACAAAACAGACAACCTTAAAAACAAAATCAACAGACTCGTTTGCAAAATCAACAGACTCCGATGCGAAACCAACAATCACCAGTGCAAAACCAACAATTATTCACTGAATTGTCGCTAGATGGCGCGCAAAAAAACATATATTACCTGAATTAACGCTAGTTGGCGCGCAAGTTTTTCTACGTCATCATTATTTTTTGTACTATCATAGGAACGTAAATGGATCAGGGCCACAATTATAGAGTGAAGGCCAAAAGCCTGAAAAGTAGCACATAAAGGAAATTCGCCTCCCTTTGAATGAAAAAATTTAAAAAAAATGCTCACGTTTGTGAAACTTTCTGGGTATAGAATTAAATTTTAATGTCAAAAGTTTACATTGATATGCATCAAGGTGCATTTCAAGCATATATTATGCATAGAAATATGCATTGAAATGAGAGGTCATTTGGTTTGTTTACACATTTTAAGCCAAGCGAGAGCTATTCGGAGGTCATACGTCAGAAGTTTATTAATAACCAAGGATTTCCACATTGAACACCCCCATTTTTATGTGAATATTTATCTGACACTCTATCATGTGTTAAAAAATATTTTGGAAATGAATCTTTTTTTAAAAAGTTACAGAGAAAACAAAACACATGTTTTTACTACATAAGTCTATATATATAATTATGTACATGTAAGCTAATTGTAGTCAGGGTCCAAATCCCGCGAAATTGTCTTTCAACATCCATTTTGCAATCCTCGGATGATAGCATCATGTAGGACTTTTAAAATTCAAACATATTAGAGGCAGCTAGACAAACGACTAATACAAGAAACCAGTAGCAGATATTGTTTTTTTCCCATGAGAAAATTTTTGAAAGGAAAAATCCCCTTACACTCTTAAAAAAAGTTCATAAAAAATTATTTTATTGTGTTCATGCATTTCACAATTTATTGATACATGAAAATTCACTTGGCAAGTTGTACTTTTATCATTTTTGCTTTTCTTTGTACGACTTATAATGAAGTCTATCAAATTTATTTTAGAATAAGTTAACTTAGGAAGCAATCTGATTAAAATGATTTAATCAGATCCTTTGATCCGCTCTCATTAATCGCTAGTTTAGCTATCTATGTGCGCGGATCAAAGGATCTGCGCACGTGAAAAAAAATATCGGCTGGATTGTTTTTATTGGGGTGTAACCCCCCCCCCCCCTTGGCAAACAGGATCTGTGCGTTTTACAATGCGTTTCTTTTTCCTCTCAGTATAGTTGAAACCGTAAAAGAAATTCAGGGGCGGATCCAGCAATTTTCGAAAGGTCGATGCCCCAGCACTCATGCATAGAATCACAACAGGACCACTTAAAGTCCGTAACTACATATAGTTATAAGAAAAAGGGCTCCAAAAACATTTGACAAGCAAAATTTAAAAAAAAAAAAAAAAAAAAAACACCCCACTCTGAGTCCTGTGGGGGTAGAGGTGGCTTTCGGTAACTTTTTTCTTCGGACTGCATTATATACTTTCATTTAATGCTTGAATCTGCGTATTTTCCGGTAATAAAAACTGTGGAAGGAGCTTCCAAATCAAAATATTCATAAAAAATACAGAGATTACTCTCAGAAAAAATTAATACCCTCTATCTGCATTTTCTTGCATGTTACTTCTGAGTGGTCGGAAATCTTACCCGGAGTCGGGAAGGTACACAGAAGAAGGTACGCGAAAATCTACAGATCTACAGAACAGAGCGGACAAAGATTTTCCATTTTTTCAAAATATTAGACTTATTCTATATTTATACAGAAATTTTTCCAACCACCGGAACACCCCTTCCCCCTCTGGATCCGTCAATGAAATTTACGCTATAAGGCTAAAAGAACGAGACTTAATTGTACTCCTGTACAAGATGTGGTGGCATCTTTGCCATGGTATGCTCAGTAGACCTTGTCCCGTGTGCATTTTGCCTAATTTCTCCGAGTCCGAAAACAGTATCGCCCAAACCTGGAGTAATCGCTGTCCTATATTTCTTCACTTTATTTTCAAGCCCCCCCCCCCCCCAAAAAAAAAACTCATGGATACAGACATCTTGCCTTAATTTTTTATTCTTTATAAATATTTTAAAGTATTCAAGCCATTCCCTTAAATATACACAGGGTCAATCTAATAGCTAAAATGGGTATAAAATGTACTATATACCGGTAGTATATGATCCCTTATTATATACAAATAATTTCGATACCGATGATATATTCTTTAATACATTCCGAGGTTTACCAATTAGATCCTGATATATAATTTCGCATGATTTACGTTCCTATGATAGTACAAAACGATGATGACGTAGAAAAACTTGCGCGCCATCCATCTAGGGTTAATTCAGGTAATATATGTGTTTTGCGCGCCATCTAGCGACAATTCAGTGAATAATTGTTGGTTTTGCACTAGTGATTGTTGGTTTCGCATCGGAGTCTGTTGATTTTGCAAACGAGTCTGTTGATTTTGTTTTTAAGGTTGTCTGTTTTGTATTTCATTATGTTTATAAAATTAGTTGTTAGTTTTGCATAAACGTCTTTTTTACCCTTTCCGCCGCCCATAGTATGGCAATTGTGTACTTGTGTGTTTCCAAAACAACAAGAAAGACATGACACTTAATGCGTAACAGGTTTTCAGAATTCTTTCAATATTTAAAAAAGTACACAAAAAGAGCCTATACTGGCTACCCTGTTTTGCATTCCTTTTATCTGTTTAAAAATAACAAGTTTAGTAAAAACAAGTCTTTAAATTTTATATACTTACAATAGTACATGAGATATTTCATACGCCCAATCATCACGAAGACAATAATAATGTTTCAAATCAAAATTCCCATCTTCTACAGAAAACACACATGTATACTGATTTAAATCTTGGTTGTTGTAATTATGGTTTAACAAACCCGATCTATGATAATGGAATTTTGAACCCAACATAAATTAAGCGTGGGAGAAATTTGCTAACAAGTCGGAGTGTTCAAGTTGTGGTCAACTCTTATTCTGCATGAAATTTCAAAGTATGAGCATTCAACTAATGGTTAACTGGCAGTTTTATGCAAATCAGTTGATCGCTTTTCAGAAAAGCATTCAACTCCGAATGGTCAACTGTTTTCGCATTAACAGTTAACGACTAGTTGACGGTTAGTTGACTGCTAGTTGACGGTCAACTACACATTTTCGTTTGGGTTTATACCACGACTGCCATGCACCTAGCATATCTTGAGGGAAAGTGGACGTTCTACTCTAAATCCACTCATTACTTTCAAATGAAAGTACAATGAACAACAAACACACCATTTGGACATAGCAACGACACGCAGTAGCTTTATTTTTTCAGTGTACATAACATATACAAAATATGAAAATCAATTTGTATATACAAGTCTTTGTTGGATAGAATAAATCATGATAAAATTTTAAACTTTATCGTGCTCTACGTGTCGTCCTAAACTGGTATTTAAAACACTTTTCACCTCTTATATAGCCTTGCTAACGAGACCGGTTCTAAAGAACCGCGTGATATACACCAGGTATTACGGCAGAGATGTGCGGTTATGGATCGGCCCTCTCGTAGATAAAATAAGGTTTACTTAGGTTT
>NW_026918695.1:0-14566 GCF_032062105.1 Saccostrea cuccullata | reverse complement strand
GACATCGTATTTCTTTTTAAATGAAACAATGTACAAGTTGACTAATTGTTTCACTTACGCATAAATCCAAAGTAGAGAAAGTCTTAATTTGGTGGGACTTGTGGTGTAAACAGCGTAGTATCCTACATTTAAAGTAGGTCTATACTCGCACTACGTCATTTACGAATAGTAGAACCGGAACCGCGCTTCCTTTTTCCGAGATGTGATTTTTTAACTATATTGGTTTGACTTTTACTTAGCGTTCTAAATATCCGGTAACAATTTTGCTCTAAGTCGCTCGCTTCAACAAACGTACAAACACTGATTCTACAGTTTTAAGGATAAATTAATTAAAAAGAGAAGTCTGGGAACAACTTTGGGTTGACAGAAATAATTAGGTAATAAAACAATATTTCTGTGAGTGATGCATGTGTTATATGCCGTGCCGATAAAACGGACCACGAACTTGCTACATCAGAACATGTACGATTTGTACTACACTCTCGCGACTATTGTCAGCAGCCAAGTTGAAGCTAATATTGATAATTCGGAAGAAAAGTAATGACTACGATTTGACTTAGACAATTTATAAGTTTTACTAATCAATCATTACAAAATTTACTTTGAATAATAATATTATATAAGATGCATACCCCCCCCCCCCCCAACCTGCCTACCCACGAATTAATGCAAAATTATGTTTTGAATATAAGTATATAACAAAAGTTGATTTACTTGCAGCATACTTACTTTCTGTAACAAAATTATCCAGTATGTGAGAATCAGTCAATCACTTTCATTGTCTCCAATTTACAGACAAGTGTGTTTTAATTTTTTTTAAGAGTAAAATAAGATAAATTTTAGTGACAAGAGGTATTCGGGTGTGTATAATTATTGTTTTAAATATGTACAAAGTAGTTAATACAAAAATACACTCAAACGTTAACAGTATTACAAGAAAATGAGGCAAAATATTACTTCTGGAATAAGGAAATTAGGGGGGTACCTTTAGTGTAGAGCTCATACCACGAAAAGTAATGCGTCAACGTATAATTTTTTTAAGCTTAATGTTTTTCTTAAATATTATTTAGTAAAAATAATACAATTTTACGAAGTTTGAGTCCATAATTTTTTTTTAAATGACTGAGATTGTCCTGTGAAGCATATTATCTCATATTAAATTTTAATAAGTTAGCCTAATAAAGTGCATCTATTTATAATAATTCATGCAAAACAATGATTATATATTGTTGACTAACATATTTCTACTCTTTTTAGGGCATTAAAGTCGAATAATTAGACTTGAATCCATTTAAATACAACAAAATCTAGGATAGGTAAATTTTCAGTATTTTACATTTCGGGATATATACTCCGATAGGCAATAGCGGAAAAGTAAACATGTTGACATATCATTTTTCTTGTATCTATCCATTGCTGGGATGTATGTCTATCTTTTAAAAGCAGATTTTTTAATATTGAGCCCATTTAGTGCCGAGTATAGAACTACCTTAAACAAATTGAAAACATGAAAATGTGGAAAACATGGGACATTGATTAAAAAAAGCAATGAGGACTTGTTGCCTATTCTTTAAAACACGTACTACTAGGTAATTTAGTTGGAATAAGCACAAAATATGTTTTATTTGATTAAATGAGACAAAATTCTCATTGTTCTTTTATAATGTTATTTTTCCCAATTGGACCGGTATCAGAATCTTTCCCAATGGGTGGAAAAAAATCGCTGTAGTGGTCTTGACCTTCTAAAGGTACAAAAGGAATGTTTTATAGCGATAGAGTCTGAAAAGGATGTCCAAAAGACGAAGTTGAAGCAGGCAGCTACTTCATTTCAGTCCATATTGATTTAAACGAGCAGTGGAAGTCGGGGTAAAAAATCCCGGCCTAATCACATGTACAGGAGTGAGCTGAGATGTTATAGGGACACCAGACCAAAATTTAAGTCCCTACGACATCTCGCTGAGAGTAAGAGTCCTTCACTGTGCCGTTGCCTTTTTTACAATACCAATGAAACAGAACTCTTTACTGTGCAGTGTAGTAAGGGGCCTTAACTGAGGCGTCGTCCAGTAGAATCAGAACTCTTGTGTGCAGTGTAGAGAGGGTCATTACAGTGCAACTGTGGCGTTGTTCAATAGAATAAGAATTCTTTAGTGTGCAGTGTAGAGAGGGTTCCTAAACTGTTGCGTTGTCCAGTTTACAAATCCTAGTTTATTTGTTATCGTTAACAGTAATATAGGAATGACTCTAATTCTTGGCCAAATTATTCGATTATAACCTGGTTTGGGTCAGTTTACGCTTTATAATCCGCGAAGCGGATTATAAAAAAGCGTAAACTGACCCAAACCAGGTTATAATCGAATAATTTGGCCAAGAATTAGAGTCATTCCTTATAATTTAATTTTTAAATAATTAAACAACTGTGGATGTAAAATT
The DNA here is from genome assembly GCF_032062105.1 of Saccostrea cuccullata. Classification (NCBI taxonomy): domain Eukaryota; kingdom Metazoa; phylum Mollusca; class Bivalvia; order Ostreida; family Ostreidae; genus Saccostrea; species Saccostrea cuccullata. Next base: position 12,136 of record NW_026918695.1, on the reverse strand, counting down.
GTGCTGCTTTTTAAGAGTTCAAATTTGCCGCGCAATAATACATCCTTAGTAACGGAAGTGATTTGAAACAAGGGGACGTAATAACTTAAGGGGACGTAATAACAGATCTAGCAGCCATGATGTTTGTTTACACGAGGTAAGAGCGAGCTACTGTTTGAAGTTAAAAGTACATTTATTAAATTTAGAATTTTCCATGTAATTCCATGGACTGGAAATGTGGGATTGCATAGATACAAATGAATCAGCTGGTTGTCAAGGGGGTGTGTCCCCATACCAAACCAGGTTATTACGTTTTATTCTAGTGTTCCTTTTTGGAAATCAACCAATGAGAGACTAGAATATTATCAAAATTAAATTATAAATAAATAACTTATTGATTATTAACAACTCCATAGCCGTAGCCCCTAAATTATTGCTTTCTGCAATGAATGTGTTGGCTTATAAATACTTTCTTCAATGACCTCTATGCTTACAAATACTTGTTTCAACGCAAGTCGCTGTGTTCTGCTTGTCCGCCAGTTGTCGTTCTAAAATTATTAATTTGTACTTCGATCCCGATGTTTATTTGACTCGTTCGCCTTTGAGCACGTGTAAAGGTACCTATAGTAGTCTTGTTCAATCAGACACTCGGCTGTCGCTCGTTGGAGATTTACGGAGACAGCCGAGTGTCTGGTTGAACGAGACTAGTGTAAATGTATTTTTTATTGTTAGTTTCAATTTTTGACACTAAAATTCTCTGCATAATAAAGTCACAAATAAAAAAAATTCATATATGGTTGAACTGCTGGTCATGAGACCCCCCTTAATGTTTCAATGCATCTTTATTTTAAAAAAAAATGCTTTTCCCTATAGCCGTCAATGCAATCTTTGTTAACTAACTACTGCTTAATTAATGAAATGTTTGAAACTTTCTCGCGGGCAATCCTTTTCAACTATTAAATGCATTAATATAATATCAGAATATATATATGTATTTGACGGATATTTAAGGGTAGAGAATTTGGTCCTATTAGGGATGGAAATCCTTAATCCATGTTTTTGTAAACCAAAAAGGTACAGTGAAACCTGTCTAATCCGACATGCACTGGGAGACATTTTTTTTCGGAAAAGACAGGGTGTCGGATTGCTCAGTGTTAAAATCATGAAAAATAGTAAAATGGGGGGGGGGGGGGTTGATGTCGGTATTTATAGTGAGTCGGCTTATTCAGGTGTCGGATTAGATAGTTTTCACTGCTTTATATTTTATTGCAAACTTTTTAAAAAATGGATCGAAGACCCACTTATGTTAAAAAAAATGTTAAAGTATGAGAAAATGATCGATTTTGTTCTTTTTAGTGTGTGAATGATTTTTCATAGCAAATATTTTCAGTCTTAGTGGGATTTTTTTTAAATTGTAGAGATTTTACATTTAGTATACTTTAGTATTAGATGAAATATCAAATAAATTTTGGATATTTGAGATTTAATTTTTCACTTCTTATCTGTTGCACTATAGGCTCTTCGTCCGCCTTATCCTTCAAGTTCTTTATCATAATTTAATATCTTCCAAAAACCCTGGTAACGAAGGCTGATTTTTTGTCTATGAACATCTAATGGCACAATAACCTTAAGGTTTATTGATACTCTGATAAGAGGGATAACTCTCAATGACATAAATGTCTATTATTCCTTTATAGATTTTGCCAAGTTGAAGTGTCTTTTTTGTTCAATTTGCCTCGCAAGCTGTTATAATTGTTTGTATTTTACTTATATAATACATTTCTGATGGAAAATCATTAAGGTTCAAGCAACATTTTATAATTGTGCGCAGGGTTTATGAACCTCAAATTTAGAATATCTTGAAAAGAAAAGTTTTCAGTAGGTAAGGTACGTTGCGTATGTCCTTAAGGCCAACATATACAGGTTAGTCCAATAACTGATGCCATCATATACAGGTTAGTCCAATAACTGATGCCATCAGATACAGGTTAGTCCAATAACTGATGCCATCAGATACAGGTTAGTCCAATAACTGATGCCAACATATACAGGATAGCACAATAACTGATGCCAACATATACAGGTTAGTCAAATTACTGAGGCCAACATATACAGGTTAGTCCAATAACTGATGCCAACATATACAGGTTAGTCCAATAACTGAGGCAAACGTATACAGGTTAGTCCAACAATAACTGAGGAAAACGTATACAGGTTAGTCCAATAACTGAGGCCAACATATACAGGTTAGTCCAATAACTGAGGCAAACGTATACAGGTTAGTCCAATAACTGAGGCAAACGTATACAGGTTAGTCCAATAACTGAGGCCAACATATACAGGTTAGTCCAATAACTGAGGCCAACATATACAGGTTAGTCCAATAACTGGTGCCATCAGATACAGGTTATAGTCCAATAACTGATGTCATCACATACAGGTTAGTCAAATAGCTGGTGCCATCAGATACAGGTTAGTCCAATAACTGAGGCCAACATATACAGTTTCATAGGCGTAGTCACAGGGGGGACAGCGGGGGCACTAGCCCCCCACTTTCAGATCTGAGGGTGCAAGAGCTAGTATGTCTGTGCCCCCTCCCACTTTTTAATGAAGAACAAAATCACAGCTATGTTGAAATAAAATTAAACCCCATTTTAAGGCTATTTTTTTTAATTTTCAACAACTGAGTAAGCATTTCTCTTGAAGAAATTGTTGTATAATATAGAAATGTTATATAGTATTGAATCTGTCAAGACCTCTTGTGTTCCCAAGTTTGGGATAGAGATGTGCGGGTCATAAATTTGAGTTTAGACGCTTCTGTTTCATTCAGCATCTGTGATTAAATGAGAATCACAAGCTACCCCTTGTGTTGACATCTGAAAGTCATTATTTATTTGCTGTATCCCATTTCTTATATAACACATAGTCACAAAGTAAGTTTTGTCAAACCTCCGGGTTTTAAATTATTTAATTTTGCTGATTCATTAGCACTCTTTTGTTTTTTTAGATATACTAGAGAATTCTAGTCAATCCAGATCTCATCTAAATATATAATGTTTACAAGAAAGCTACAGTATTGGGGATTCTGATTTCGGTATACCTGTGATGAATGTCAATCAACTTTAAAAAACACTATTTGAAATCCTCTCATCTACCTTAGACAGGGGTTTGACATCATTTTGGTTAGCTGATTTAAGGGGGCGTGAGGGACGCACACCGTTTTAAAGTATGATATGATAAATATTATTAATGCCATACTTTGATACATATCTAACCAACGCAACTATTTTGTTTCTGGTTTTACTATTAAATTAGTACACGAAAACTCAGGAGCTTCCAGGAGCTTCGCCCCCTAGGCCCCACCATTCAAAGGGTGATACTAGTATGACTAATATTATTTCATGCCATGGCACCCCCTCATTAAAGCCGTCTGATGACCTTTTTTTTGGCTTGTCAAAGAAATTCTGGAGTTGAGCTCCCCCCTTTTAAGTTTGTGAATACGCCTCTGAGTTTAGTCCAATAACTGATGCCATCACATACAGGTTAGTTCAATAACTGATGCCATCACATACAGGTTAGTCCAATAACTGATGCCATCATACACAGGTTATAGTTCAATAACTAATATTATCACATACAGGTTATAGTCCAATAACTAATATCATCAAATACAGGTTAGTCCAATAACTGATGCCATCATATACAGTAAGTCCAATAACTGATGCCATCATATACAGGTTAGTCCAATAACTGATGCCATCACATACAGGTTAGTTCAATAACTGATGCCATCACAAACAGGTTAGTTCAATAACTGATGCCATCAGATACAGGTACTTCATACAGGGTTATTTTCGCCCTCTCTTGCTTTCATGCTGTTTTGCCTTGTTTTAAATTCGCCCAGTCATAGAGTTTCATCAATTGCATCATCTCGGGTCTTTCTGTTAGAGGTCGGAAAAACAAACCTTGAATGTATAAACATCACCGGACGTTAAAAATTTATACATCTTCCTGTTTATTCAGAAAATATAGGATAGATGGAGATAGAAGTTCCTTGTAAGTTGAACTTTATATTCCACAGATGAAAGGTCTCCATGCATTCATTTCAAAGATCGCGAAAACGGGGAGTTGTAATGGCGTCTTCCTACATGTAGTACATTCATAGTCGTTTTCCGCTAGTCGGAAAAGTCCGAGTAGTTGCGATTGATAGTTTTTTTCAGAAATTATACTGTTACCTTTGAATTCGCCCCGTTATAAATTCGCCCAAATGAGGCCCGGGTACTTTTAAAATGCTACTCCTCCTAGAGTTTTGTTCTGATATCAATACAACTTGGCACACAAGTAGACATCACTTAGATACATAATTCTGTGTATCGATTTTTGCTTTCATTGAACAGTGTTGCCATGGTTACTAAAAATTGAAATTTCTGTGAAATACTTTAAAAATGCTACTCCTACTACAGTTTTAGTCTGATTGAATTATAATTTGGCATGCAAGTAGATGATTGATGTTGTCTTGGAAACTAAAATTGATAATTCTGTAAAATTTTATTAAAAGCTACTTCAACAGTTTTGTTCTGATATCAATATAAATTGGCACACAAGTAGACAACACTAAGATACATCATTCTATTTATCGGTTTTTGATTTCGTTGAACGCTGTTGCCGTGGCTACTAAAAATTGAAATTTCTGTGAATCAATTTCAAAATGCTATTCCAGGGACGTAACAACCGGGGGGGGGGGGGGGGAGGGGGGGAAGGGCCCCCCCCCACTTTTTTCCCCAACATTACCTATACTATAGTAAATGTTCATTGAAAGGATGGTTGGCCCCCCACTTATTACTATAGTATAGTGATGTCAAGGATTGTAGGGAAAAAAATTGGAAGTGATAGTAAGTTGGCTTCGAAAAAAATGAAAAATTGGCCACTATCCACCCCCCCCCCCCCCCCCCCCCCCCCACCCACGAAATAGGATTTTTGAGTTTTGGCAAACTTTTAATTTTTTTTAATTTATTTATTTTTATTTATTTATTTTTTTTTTTTGCTTGACAACTTTTTCAGTTAAGTAAAAAAAAATATTTTCTCTGGTTGTCCCCCAACTTTGAAAAACGATGCTACGTGCCTGTACTCCTCCTAGAGTTTAGGTCTGATTTCAATATAACTTGGCACACAAGTAGACTACACTAAGATACATTATTCTGTGTATCGGTTATTGATTTGGATAAACGGTATTGTTGTGGTTACTAAAAAAGAAATTTCTGTTAAATACTTTAACTAAAAGTCTCTGATGAGACTGTAGTTCTATTGATCTGTACGTATAACAAAGGAAAAGTGGCACTTGCATTTGAAACTTTGCGACGGGCAGCAATGAATATAATTATTTATTATACCTTTGTGAATTTGTTCTATATGAAAATATGACGAATAAACATGCTATCTTTTCCAAACAGCCCCTACCGTGACCTAGTTTTTGTTCCACCTAGCTGCCCATGGTGAAATAATCATCAAACTATTCAGGGGCAGCATTCTGTTTCCTTCGCTTTTTATCTCGGAAAACTTCTGATTTTTTACGGATTGTGACGTATTTATTACGACGTAACAAAAGTAAAGTCAGCATCAGTAAAATAAAACACCTATTTACTGGCTATGAGGACAATAGCAAGTTTATCGGCCCCCTCGACAGCAAACTATTTGCCTCAGCTGCGCCTCAGGAAATAGTTTGCTGTCTTGGGGGATGATTAACTTGCTATTGTCCGAGAATAGCCAGTAAAAAGGTGTATAATATCTTACTGTAGTATACGTGTGTGCCAAATTATATTGAAATAAGTCCAAAAATTTAGAATTAGTAACGTTTTAAAGAAATTGTTTACAGACAGACGGAACAGTTATACAGGGAGCTAAACAGAGGGACAAGCTGATTTCTATATACCCCCCACCCAGCAAACTTCGTTTTGGGGGTATAATAAATCCAACCATATGGCATGACAAGTCAACACAAAGTATGTGCTTAAATATCAAGCATCTGTAATGAGTAGTTGCTGCGAAAACTTTGACCAAAATTGTTATGGACAGACACACAGCTACACACACACAGACAGAAAGTCAAACAAGGGTAAAACATTATACCCCCCTCTCCTTTGAAGCAGGGGTATAAAATGTAGCCTAATCTAATAAAAAAGATCAAGACATACTGATTTATCTCAGGTTTATTTATACATCTTATGTACAGGATTTTGTCAAATGCTGCCTTGTGGAGGTTACTTTTCATATATCAACAAATGGTCTAAGGCTGTTAACATAATCTGTCAAATTAAAGTCTACTTTCATAGATCAACAAATACTGTTAATGTTATCTGCCAAGTCATAGTCTACATTAATTTCTATTTTGGAGAGACTTTTGCATCATCATACAATCCATGTTTTTATCACGATTATTGCAAAAACAATTCTAGAAATTGAGCTAACTTTACAAAAATGAGAAAGAGTCAGAAACTGATGAAGAATGAAATTTAAACACAAAATCTATTGATCCCTTTGGCATTAAATAAAAATTTAATTAACAATGTTTGTAATCAAACAGAAATAGAAAACAAAACAAAAATAAAAAAAAACCCTCTACCATTCAGAGATGCACAATGTCTAAGGAATCCGTACAAAACAAAATTATTGAGTCAAATACTAGCTGACGTTTCTCAGACTAATTGATAGTCCATTATTAAAACACTGAATTGGCGACGGATTTTTCCGTAGTTTCCGGATCTTGACAAGGAGCACACGGCAAGTCGACATGGGATGCTAACTTCTCTGTGGCACCTGATCCCACATCTGTTTCGGGGGTCCGTGTTTACTCTTCTCCTATTTTGCATTGTTTTTGGACTTTTTATTTGAAATACTGTTCGTAACATATGTATCTCCATATCTTTCACTTAATGGGAATTCTTCTATTTTACATGTATGCATATGCATGGTGTATCTGCCGAATTCGGCGAAAGCGAAAGCGACGTCACTTACATTATCTTCTTGTCACATGACATGTTTAAAAAATTAGAAAAATACGTAAGGCTACATAGATCGCAGAAGTTCCATGATATACAGATAATTGTTCAATATGAAATTGATTGTTTATCTTTAATTTAAAACAAATTCCTTTACACGAAAAGTACTGAGAGCAACCTTTCAAAGACTAGGTACATGTATTACATACATTTTAGCTTTATTGACCCTCCTCGCACATTAACATAATATGCATGCTAAGTGAAATTATTTAAAGTTACAGCGCCACAGCACATAGCTTGCTCCAAGTACTTTTCAAAATAATGTGCACAATAGTTACATGCATATGTGTCGAAAATCTTAATTTATATTCAATCAGATATTGTTTCACTTCTGAGATTTTCGACTGGTTATGTCCGTGATTTTACTCCGTTTATTTACTGCGGCTTTTAATATGACCTATTCGTTTTTAATCTAATGAAGTAAAATATTGATATATGATTCAATATTTGTGGGATTACGCTTTTTAAATTATGATTTGCAGATTTACGAGTTTTAATAATAGCTTAACGTCATTTGAGTCAGTGCAGCATGATCAAAGGTGGCTTTCTTTCATTCTACTTCCAAATAGTGTAATAATGAGAAGATGCGTTACACTTTCATTTTTTGTCTTAAATATTCGTAAGAAAATACTGTATTTAATTGTAAATGAAAAGACAATTTAGTATTTATTCCCCAACATTCATTCGTACAGTTTTAGTGTGATGTCATAATCGATTTCCTGAAGCTATGCATAGGCTAGGGTACCTATGGGTGATCTTTACCTACACGTAGCTGCGTAGATAAAGCCATGCCTATTTCAGGAAGTTAAATCTATCATAGAAACAAGCTTAATCTTATTTTAATTTCTACTCCTCATGAAATGAAAAACGGGTTTGAAGGAGCATGTAGTAATAAACCTTTTCTAGAAATTATGTAAATAAAATATGGATTAAGAATCTTCAAATGAAATAATTTTTAGGAAGAAAAAGAAAATTTCCCGACAATGTACAGATCGTGCCTTGTTGCTTATTACAATCATATAATCAGATTGACGCCCAGTCCACGTGTATTAATGAACATTTGATAAGATCTTGTGCAAGACTAATAAGGATTATAATGAGAAGCGATGAGAAAAATGCACCTACATGTGGTAAATATAGAACTGTAATTACATTTAACCTATCCTTAACTCAGATTTCATAATTATCTCTATCACTTCTCCTAAATGTAAAGAAAATATGTACTCAGCAACATTCTATTTATTACAATAAAGTGAACTTGTGACATACTTTACACAATATGATTACAAATCTGACAGAAAGTAGGGAATTCTTTCTTATATGTGTATTTCTTATTTGTACTTCAAATCATAACGTTACACTGAGTTGAGCCGGAAAATGAGTAATGATTGAAGAAGTTTTTTTTAAGTAGACAAATGTTATTTTGAGATTTTTTTAGTGATATAATTTTTTCTTTACTACAAAGTTTATGTAACCTGATATAAGCTGATGTGATTTGTTTTATTGCATCACTCAAATTACTGATTGAAAATATAATTCATATCAAGTAAAAGAATTTATCAAAAAATAAACTCTTTGCTACATGGCTTAATGGTTAAAGATATTAATGCAAAACAATCTCAATCTCAACGTCCATTATGTAAATGTTTCAAATAGTGTATAAAACTGTGTTTCAAACTGTCATCTGTTGATAGCATTGTCTCGTATCTATAGGAATGGGTGATGGAAATCAAAGCTCTGAAGGTTCTCTTAGTTTGTGTGGCTTATTAGAGAAGTATGTCAATCTTTATCATTCACCTATTTTGTACCGCTGTAATAGTCAATCAATAATATGTGAGACATTGATTACTTGTAACATTTTGACACATTTGTGTTCCAGAATACGTATATTTTCGAGCCTTTGGATTAGTAATTTTTTTTTTTATCTTTGTGGGTTTGACCAGCAATAACTACAAACATTTTTGTGTCTTCTTTAATGGTAAGATTTAAAAAAAAACTTCTCACTCCACTAAATGTACAAAAAAATATGTAATTATCGATGTCAATGACTGATTTATGCTTATTACAACACAATTGGGTCATTCTTTTGTTATAGTTAATACGATATGAAAACAAATTCTGATAAGGTTTTTTTCTTAACATAAGGAATTTTTTTTCGCTGTCGGGGTAAACCAGATGACGTGCTGATGACTGTAGACAGAATGGTTTTTTTTCCTAAATATAGACAAGTACATGTATACTCTTTGTATGCTTTTTATATAACCAAATATTGATTATGTTGTCCATAAATAAAAAAAAATTGAGTACCGATTAAAGAAAGTTTGTTTTTGTAAGTAGAAACATATAATTATAAGATTTATGCAGATTATCTTATCTTTCCTTAACTAAGAACTTATTTGTTACTTAATATTGGTTGATGTGCCCGACTATATTAGACCTTTCCATTTTATGATATAACAGCTAGAAATCATAACAATATCGGTCAGTTGTTAGAAATAGAAACCACTTACTAGGAAATCAAAAATAATTTTTCAATTAGAATTATCTTATGCTTTTGGATAATAAGAAAAGAACTAATTTTTATGCCATTTTAGAAAAGTTCTATATTTGTACTACGTCACAAGCAAATTGTAACACCGGAATCACTCTTCCTTTTCCGAGAAGTTAATACATTACTTTGACTTAGGGTTTTCTAAATTCTGGTTATGATTTTGCTACAAATCGGTCTCGTCAACCAAGGCATGAAAATCGTTCAGTGAAGCTAAGTAAAAGGGAAAGAATGGAGAAAAATAAGGGTGACAGAGACATGATTAGGCAAAGGATATAACATAAACGACTTTTTAGTGAATGAGAATTTGTCGCAATAATAGGAACTTGAATATCAAAACGATCAAGACAAATCTAATATCACATAATTAACTTTAAAAAATTAGCATTTTTATCAACACATATCCCTCCCTCAAACACATCAGATTAAAGCATAATTCTATAATATATCTATTTTAACAAAAAAGAAATAGAGAAGAATAATTTGTTCACTTGCAGCAGATGAAATTTCCGTACCCAGATAACCCAGTTTGAAGAATAAATATAGCAGAAATTATAGAATGAAACATAATTATTTTTCTAATAAGTTATTTAAATAATTATTTTTCTAAAAAGTTATTTTGTAAAAAGAAAACACTTTCTCGTAGATTTTGTCAAAATACTTTTGAAATTGACTCAGGTTGACGTGTGTAGCAATTTTGTGTGTTACATATCCATACGTTTGCCTATCAAAGTGCACATTCTTATAATAATTTACGCAAAACAATGTTTGAATATATGGGTTAATAATTTGTTTTCATTCTATTTTGAGTTTTATAACTTGACAGTGCAAACATTTATTTTACTTCCTTATTTTTGACAGTTTTTAAGGACTGGAAGTCTCTCTCAAGTTCCAATATTTGCCGTTTAGTGTACATGCTGCTGAGAGGTATTAGCAGATAAAAAAATTATAACAATGACTTTTTCTTATCCCTATCAATTGCTGGGATGTACATTTTTCTCTGAAACTAACTAGCTTTAGCCCATTTAGTGCAAAGTAAAGAGCTACTTTTAAGTAACAAGCAAGTTCTTCGAACATTTGGGCTATACTATTACAACAAAAACTTTACTATTTTAACAAATTAACTTGATGGTTATGATAATATGAGTTTGTAGTAATAAAATAAAACTGTTAACATCAGTTAAGATCTGTTTAGATCAGCTTCAGTCTCTGTTTGATTGTAGTTAAAAATCCCTTACAAGATAATTCCATGACATCAAAGATGTCAAATATAAGGAGCATTATCTGACATTTTACGCACCTGGCTTATTGCATAAAATCTAATGAAGAGTTTGATGCCAAATTTTAGTGTATGTTTTAAGGGTACTTAACACAAACATAAAATGGATTCGTGGGTTGATATAGTTTTTTGACTGATTATGATTTGAAATGACATAAACAATAAATTCCTAAAATATAAACAAGTCATGGGTTTTCCTTAGTGCTTAGACTTGAAACGTTTGTTTTGTTTTCTATATAATTCCTTTCAAAAATTTGCTTGAATTTTTAACCTGAAGATAAAATCTTATACAATTTTCCCATGCACTATACGTGGCAAACATCATTCAGGCTACCAATTTTAAATGTGAATCTATGAGAAATATTACTGATATCTGAAAAAAGTTTGTGTTATTTATCCTTATTGGCTTGGTCCTGTGGGAGGCAGAATATGTCAATAAAACGCATTTACGTTTGGAAAACTAAAAAAGTACTTACATTAAAAAAATCTTCAGTTAAGATTAAAGAGTCTTCTCACTCCCGTTAAATGTACAAAACATTGAACTTCGAGATGTCATCGACTGAATTCTGTCTTTAACGACCAGGAGACCAAAAATAGTGTTAAACGTGTGAAATATTTAAGAAAAATATGAAAACAAACTTTGACAGGAAGTTTGAATCGAAAAGGTTGTGCAGTGTAAAGTTCCCGATCCGGAATTTTTCCCGGTACGGGTTTGATTACTATGTTTTTGTTTATGTTTCCGCCCAAGTTGATGGAGCAGCATTTTAACATGTGCTTGATCTCTTTCTAGCCTCACAGGAGTAAGTAATTATTTAAATGCATAAGTATTCATGAAAAATAATGTTTAGGACATATTTGATTTGTTTTATATCTACGATACTGTTAAATTCACATGTCTGGATAAGTTTTAGCTAAATGTCAGTCTGTAAGTCTATAGTCAGGTTCGAGAAAATTTTGTCAATTTCAATTATTATGTTTTTTGGTAAAAGTAGATGATATATTTGTCATATGTTTACTATTCTTTTTGAATTTACATTTATGATTCTTGTTTGTAGTTTTTTACCCTCTTCACGAGGTGGAATGTCAGTTCCAAAATAAATCTGGAAACATTACAGTAAAAAATCCTGTTAATTCGGCTGACTGTTTGTATGGATCAAGGTCCCAGGAAACAAGGAACCATGAGCAGTGTGGGGAAGAAACTCTTTGATGAATCCGCATCTAGAGTGAGTTCTAAACTAACAGAAACACTATTACTTCACACTACAAAAGTCGAGC